>NC_141991.1:256249468-256396968 GCF_049901715.1 Pseudonaja textilis
TCTTGTCCAACTCTTATCACCAGAAAGGATGAGTTAAAGCAGAGGCATCCGGGGTTGAAATTGGGAATCCTTGGCGCTTCCGGAGATCGGTTGTTTTCTTGCACGTCTTCCGTGGCCTTCCTACCCCACCATCAAAATTAAGGATTTATCAGGAGGAGAATTTAATAGAAACCTGGTTAATATATATGACCATTAAGAGTTACAACAGGCACTGAAAAATGTGATTTAGGACTGTTTTTCACACTTATGGCTGTCGCAACATCCCATAGTCAAGCGATCAAATTTGCATGCTTGGCAACTGACTCCTATTTACGATGGTGGCCGTATCCCAGGATCATCCGATCCCCCCTTACAAACTTCTGAACAAGCAAACTCAAGTGCTTCGTGTGATTACCCCCAGTCAATTTCAGGGTTTATCGGGAGGAGAATTTATCATTGATTTATCTTTTCATTTTCTTTCCAACATCTACCTGGAGTTAGATTTATTTGGTGTTTGGGTCGGGGTTTTTTTCTCATTTCTTTTTTTGTACATAATTTTGGTTGCTGTTGTTCCTGTCGGATGTGTGTTTTGCTCTCTGTTTTGCATTTTATTCCTGTTGATAAAAACATAATTAATATTTTTTTAAAAAAATTCACAATCCCGCAAAAGAAATTGTAGGGCCGCAACAAAGGTTGGAGAAGGGACCTCTGCCAGTTTTTGAATACAGGACCCTCAATCATTTCTGCTGCTGCTGAACCAATAAGCCCACCTCCTTCCCTTCCACTGAGGAAAATAAAAATAAAAATTTCCTTCTCTTTCTACTCCAGAGCCCCACGTCCATTATGCACAACTGGGGACCGACGTGACGATACCGTGTGGCTCGGTCGACCAGAGGACATCGGTCACCTGGACGGCCAACAGCACTGACCTGGATGCTTCCCACCTGAGTGGCTCCCACCTGGTCCTTCGGAACGTGGACCTCTCCCACAGCGGACAATACTCTTGCTATGAGGGGCCTTCGTGGCATCTCAAAGACCGGGTCAACCTCAAAGTTGGAAGTGAGTACCATGGGGTCCGTTCATAAGGGGGGTCTGTGCTGGCTTGGCTGTTTGGAATTTGTGAGACCTGTATCTGCTGGTGCTGTGCGTCTTTTAGTGGTTGCGTTGTTTATTATCGAAGCTGAAGCTCAGGTGTTTCGGCCACCTAGTGAGAAGAAAGGAGTCCTTGGAGAAAACCCAGATTGTTGTGGCCCACGGAGCTGGCAGCAGAGTTGGATAGTAGTGAGGAGGTTGGGGAGGAACCTGGACCAGTCGTAGAGGCTGAGGAAGGCTCGGATGAGGGCTCTGCGTCAGAGGCAGAGATGAGGGCAGGCTGGCAGTCATCAGCTGCCTTCGGGCTCGGACAGCAGTGAGGAGGAGGAGCAGCTGGAGCACAGTTCCCTGTGCATGTGCAGAGCTGCCAAAAGAACAATTAAAAACTCAGGGTCGACGTGGGAGTAAGGCCTCAGGTAGACAGTGAATGGCCCCTCCCATCAAGGTTAAAAGAGAAGCAATGGGGAGGGGGCTTTTGCAGGAAGCAACTCATTCATTCGTTCGTTCCAAGCTCGTGGAGATTTGTCTGTGTAACCCAGCCCTTCCCTGTCAGCACTGAGCATGGAACTATTTACCGGGCAGCCTTCCAGATTGATAAAGGTCTGAGCTCATTAGTCTACCTTCGCAAGGCTGTTTGCCAAGCCGTTGGCTGATTGAATGAAATAAATTCACATCAATGTAATAAAAGAGGTTTTTGCTGGGATTCAGAATTGACTTATTGCTTTGGGGGGGACAATAACACTGATGTAAGGAAGGTTGGAAGACAAAAAGAGAAGAAGGGGGCAGCAGAGGGTGAGATGATTCGCCAGGGTCATGGACGCAATGAAGAAGAATTTGAGAGAACTCCGGGAGACGGTGAAGGATGGGTAGGCCTGGTGTGCCAGGGTCCATGGGGGTGTGAATAGCCAGAGGTGACTTTGTGATTGAACGTCAATTATCACTTGCTTCGCTCTCCACAATGAAGAGCTATAATATTTTTTAGAAGAGCAACTAACAAACTTAGGTGCATAAATATACTCAAAATTAGTCGACTGAGATTGCAGTAGTGGTGTTGTGGTTAGCTGGCAGCAGGTGCAGATGGCTGAGGAGAGTGAGGACTCTGATGAAGGGCTGGGACCATCAGGGAGTGGACTGCTGCCTTCAGAGATTGTGAGGACTGGCAGCAGCGATGAGGAGCTTCCCGAGGAGCCTGTGCCAAGTGCACGTGCACGAAGGATTGCTCGGAGGAAAGAACAATGACATCAGCACAGGCGACTCGGGAGTAAGGCTGCAAAGTAATGGCCCCTCCCTCAAGAGGATAAAAGCCAGGTTTGGAAAAGCGTTCTTTGCAGACAGCAAAGAAGCTCTGAAACTCAGCGGGTGGACATCTTAGTTCGTGTTTGGAGAATTTTGTAAATTAGTTCTTATCTCTGGGTTTTTGGCAGCCTCGACAAATATACTTGGCAAGGCTCTTTCTTGTTGGAGCTAATTAGTGGAAAGCAGCCTTCAGAACAGAATTTGATATTAAACCTTAAAAGTTTGGGGCTGCTGCCTTTGTCTGTGTCTGTTCTTTGGGAACCCGGTTGGGTCAGAACAAATGGCGAATGCCTGTAGCTCGGGTGGAGGATGAGGGTGGAGGTCAGTTCCCAGAGCTTGTGGGTCTGAACATTTTGTTACCTGGCTAGGTAACATTTTCAGTGGAGTTGAAGGGATGCCGGTGTTCTACTTCTAAGGGCATCGTGCGGTCAGTAGGTCTTGTGTTGAGGAGGTCACGTCAGGGGAGTGTGTTGTGATGGGCCTTGTGATGGGCCACGTCAGGTGTGGGTCTTGTGATGGATCTTGTGGGGGGGGAGTCAGGTGTGGGTCATATCAGGTGAGGGGTCTTGTGATGGGGAGGTCACACCAAGTGAAGGAGACACCTTCGTGGGTTGCTTGAGGGTTGGTGCCATCACTGCTGGTTGGGCGGTTGATTTGAATTCTGAAGGGTTCGTAGGCTGGTTGTAGGTCGATGTATCTGTTGATGGGGTGGCTTGTAGAGTGCCAGGCTTCAGAATTAATAGAATAACAGAGATGGAAGGGACCGTGGAGGTCTTCTAGTCCAACCCCCTGCTCAGGCAGGAAGAGTTCTGTATCATTTCAGACAAAAGGCTGCTCCTTCTCTTCTTGAAAACCGCCAGGACAAGATCTGCTTACGGAAAAGGCAAGATTGGGATTTCTAGATGCTTTTCCGTCTTGCCTGCTAACACCGAGGAGACATTAACACATCCTATCATTTCCTCTATCTCTATTTTAAAATTGGAGGGACCCTGTTGGTTATAGTTGGAACTGGGTTTTATTATTTCACAGAGAATCCTCTCTGCACTCAGCAACGCCATTATTTTGATTTGGTCAGCCAGAAAAGTAGAGGATTTCATTCCTTGTCACTGTTATTTGTTTCCCTGCCTCGGATATCCTTGAGAAAATATCTATTTCAAAAGGCCAGCCTCCCTGCAATGAAAATAGATGCCTAGAATCAATCCAGCTTCTTCACAGCTTCCTTCCTCCGATTTGCATTCCTTTTGCTCACCTGTTTTCCTAGCTGGTCGGCTGCATCTGATGAAAGGGAGCAATGACAGTGGGACTATTCCAGAGGGCATCACTAGATGGCAGCCTAGAGTTCGTTTTCTGTATCCCTTTGCTGCCATCTGGCAGTCATCTGCATTTTACAGCCTATACGTAGACTGTCATTAGATCTTTAAAGTTGCTTTTTTGCATCACTTATTGTCTCTTTGAATTTATTTCCTGTCGCTTTGTGTTGTCGGATGGGACCATATTTGCTTTGCCTATATACTCATTTCAATGCTGGTGACCTTTGGGTGTGCCACATGGCCGTAGTTTTCCTGACCTCTGATACTCAGTTGAGCTTCTGTTGTTACATTCTGAGTAACCCTCAAGCATTTTTGAGACTTTTGTCACCGTTCGCTTTCCACTTTGTTTTATTTTATTGGTTTGTCAAGCATGTACAAGACAACAAGTATAGGTAGGAGCATAAAGATGGACAAAGGAAGTAAATACAAATAAATGGGGACAATAAGACAGGGACGGCAGGCACACTGGGGTGCTTATGCACGCCCCCTTTAAGGAATGTGGTGAGGTCCACAGTGTACAGTTTGAGGTCGAAGCTGCGAGGGGTTGTTGAGGCTGTAACCACGGAGTTGGGTAGGGCATTCTAGGCACTGACCCCTCTGTGGCTGAAATCATATTTTCTACAATCAAGTTTGGAGCGGTTTATCTTGAGTTTGTCTCTGTTGTTGGCCCATGTTCTTATTATGGTTGAGGCGGAAGAAGTCGTTGAAAGACAAGACATTGTAGCGGACAATTTTGTGTACTATGCTTAAATCACACCACAAGGCGGGTGCAGTTCCAGATTGTCCAGACCCAAAATTTCAAGCCTGGAGTCATAAGGAAATCTATTGTGAGTGGAGGACTCTTCTTGAGAAATACCTCTGGAGCCGCTCAATTGTGTTAATGTTTATCGTTATACAGTGTGGATTCCAAGCAGATGAGCTGTCTTCGAGAATTGGTCTGGCAAAGGTTTTGCATGCCCTTGTTAACAATTCAATGCTGCCGGAGAAGAAGCTTTGCAAAGTAAGGTTAACAACTCTTCATGCCATTTTGGCAGTGCTGTTACAGTGAGCTCTGGGGCGTAGATCGTTTGAGATGAGGACTCCTAGATCCTTGATGGAGCGGGTCATCTACGAGATCGCTTCTGCCCAACTTGTATTTGGTGTTCTGATATATTTTTTTTTGGCCAATATGTAGGACAGAGCATTTGTTCATTGAGAGTTGGAGTTGCCAATTACGCAAACATTCTGACACATAGTCAAGGTCACTTTGTAGGGCAGCAGCATTGTCAGTGGTGTTGTTAGGAATAACAAGGTTACCTAACGTAGTTTGGGAAAAATAATATATATAAACTATGATAGTAAGTTTAAGTGTCTGTCACTTTAAACTGCAAAGCATGTAATTTGGGGTGCGGTTGTGAAACTGCCATAAGAGGGAGCAAGAGAACCTGCTGGATTGCTGACGATTGATGGTTTGATGGATTGATGGTTTGCTAACTGTGTGTTCCCTACTGCTGAGTTGCTGAATGCTGAAGGAAGAAAGGAGGTTTGACTTCTTCATATCTCTACTGCGAGGAGATATATTACTGGACTGATATTTGTAAGTTTACTGACTTCTTTTTCGACACTGGACTTTGCAACTGAATAATCCCCGGACAGACTGAACTAATGAATGATATACAGACTGTTTTTTGACTATGCTAAAACTCTTGCTGGAATAAACTAACTAGCACAGTGTATCTGTTTTACTGAGTGTAAGCTACAAAAACGTTTATTTCACATATTTTGCCTGACTGACTGACTGCCATGCAGATTCTGCTAGGGTGTATCCCTAACAGGTGTTAAATAATTTTATGTCATCGGCAAAGAGGTCCCTCCATTTGTAGAAATTCCAATATGATTCTGGTAGAATTTCTTGGCAATTTTACACTCCCATGTAGACAATGTTTGATGATGCAATGGTTACTACTTGATAATGTTTGATGATGTTATGGTTACTACTTGATAATGTTTGATGATGTTATGGTTACTACTTGATAATGTTTGATGATGCAATAGTTACTACTTGATAATGTTTGATAATGTTATGGTTAGTACATGCAGTTCAACACCCCACCCTAGTCCTTGCTAACCCTTTGAATTAGGTCCAGCTTACCTTCCTTCTCAGGTGTGCTGTGTCCACATAGAAATGGCGCCTTATTGTTGAGCAGAAATCCCAGTGAATGAAGAAGAATCTACGTGTCCCTGAATAATGTTGCAGGATCCAATCTGGGTCGGTCACTGGGACTTCTGAGCTTTTGGACTCATTCAGGAGCCCATCTTCAGAGAAGCTCTCTCTAGCAGAGCGCAGGCTTTGGCTATTCGGTTTGTGGTCTTTGTATGGTGCCTGTTGTGTGTAGCTTTTTAGTTGTTGACTGGGGTGTTGATGGCTGGCTGTTTCGTCATTGCCTTCTGTTTCCTTGTCTCCTAAGTACTTGATACATTTGTGGTAAATCAGCACTCCTGTTGACCAACAAGGGGCCTGTTTCCCAGACTTCAATTGTTCCCGTGGCTGTTTTTGTCCCTGCTCGGCCAACAATCTTAGTAGCTGAGAAATTGAAGGTGTGTCTTTGTTCGTTGCATTGGGAAGCTACCAATGACTTTGGGTCTCCTTGTCTGATTGCTCACTTGTGTTCTTGCAATCTGGCTGTTCCCATCTGTCCTACAAGGGCAATCCATGCAGGGGATCCAGTCGATTACATTGGAAGTATCTCCCACCCCCAAGAGATCTTTGCAAGGCATAATTTGTCCTCGTGGGTGAGGTGTGAAAAGTGAGGTGAAAAGTGAGAGAGGGACAAACTGAGTTTTCCTACTATATGGCCAGCATGTCACGGAACCCCAAGCCCTTCCAAGGACTCTTGTTATTATTACCTTTGTAGCACAAAGATTTGGACTCCGGCCCTTTGCCTGTTTTTGAAGACGCTGCCCTGTCTCCCTTCTCTTAGGGAGCATCAAGGTCTGGTTTGCATTAGGGGAAGATTGTTCCAGCTCTCACCCCATGGAGGAAGTGGGTCAAAAGGTGCCAGCCTCCTGTTGGAAATGTAACTAAAAAACAGGCACATTTTATCATTTGGGGTGGACTTGTGTCGAAGCAAACAAAAACAGGGCAAAGAAACACAGGTGGTTAGAAAAGGTGAAAGGGAAACATGTACATTTTAAATCTGACTTGTTCTCATTAGGTATAATATCAGAAAACCCTGATAAGAATATGTATTTAATATTACATGCCCTAACAGCAGTGAGGATTATCTTTGCACAATATTGGTAAGATGAAAATATACCACGAGAGGAAAAAATCGTCAAGAAGATACTAGATTGTGCAGAGATGGATAGTTTGACACTGAAAATTAAACAGAAAGAGGATGTAGAATATTATCAAACATGGAATTTATTTTATCAATGGTTGGAAAAAAAGGTTGGAGATGTCATTTGTATTGTTAAGACAACCCGATGCTTATTAAGCACTAAGAAATGTATTTAATAGAAAATCAATTTTTTAAAAGAAACCAGGTGCCAGCCTCCAGAGGATTCTTAAGACAGGGCCAGACTCCTGGAGAGGGTCATGTACTTAAGGCTGCACGCCGCTAGTTAGGTGAGGCATTTTCAAAGTAATTGATTTTAATGGGAGGGATGCTAATTCAATACAGACACCCCCGCGCTCTCTCCTAACACATGATTAATTCCAGAGCCTTGTGTGAAATGCAGCGCAACTTTCAAGAGTCAGCCAGATGACTAGGAAGATAGATTGAGGAAGCTTCCATTGTTATGCTGTCTTGCTCGGACGCCAGTTGGTGTGAGAGTGAGTTTTCACACAACCTGCTACCAGTTGTAACCTTTGCCAAAGTCAAAGGCCGAATGGGACTGAGTTTCCCACCCAACGGAGGGTCCTTCCGTCCACTGAAAAGGGTGGCAAGTGGAGAAGGCAACCCAGTAGCTTTGGATCTTGGTATCTACAACTGGAGCTACAATAAGCTGCACTTGGTTTGTTGCCTGAGTGGTTCTAGGAAGTCTGTGGAAATGTCTGTCATCTTACGCATGCCTGGAAGAAGGGAACATGGAACCTAGAATAATAGAGCTGGAGGGAACCTTGGAGGTCTTCTAGTCCAACCCTGGCTCAAGCAGAAGACCTTATACCATTCCAGATATAGGCTGTCCAGGCTCTTCTTAAAATCCTCCATGGTGGAGCCCCCACAACTTCTGGAGACAAATCGTTCCACTGGATAATTGTTCTGACTGCGAGGAAATTTCTCCTTAATCCCAGGGTGGTTCTGTGCGTGATTAGTTCCCATCCCGTTGTTTCTTGTCCTGCCTTCTGGGGCTTTGGAGAATAGCCTGATCCTTTCCTCTTCTCTAGGGCAGCCCCTCAAATATCAGACCACTGCTATCCAGTCACCCCCTTAGTCCTTCTCCTCATTAGAATAGACATACCCGATTCCTGAAACCGTATGTTTTGATCACCATTCCACCAGGCAGGAGCTGGTTAATTAAAAGCTAACTTCACCTCTCCCCAGCCTCACTTATCCGGCTGCCCCTTTCTCCATCTTTTGCCGAGGATTTTATTCCATCTATATAGTGATTTGATTGGGTATATATTTATATGGGATGATGTTAAAGGTTTTTGTTTTTTTTAACGTTGTAAACTACCCCGATTCATTTTGAAAGTAGACGGGCAGCAAATAAATTTAATAATTAAATAAAAAATAACAGATCAAGGGAAATCTGGGTGGGTGGATTCTTCAGGTAAGCTAGGCCCTCGCAAAGCAAAGCAGATTACGTCCTTCCAAATGTCAGCCAAGGTCCAACCCGGAGCCAACCCAGCACCAAGGACAGCTCCCGGGTTGCAGCCAACGTGCTCTCGGCTGGCCCCGCTCAGATTCAGCCCCCGGGATCACTTCCAAACTAGCCGGAGCCTTAAGAGGCAGCCTTGGATCCCACTGGATCACTTCCTTGAAAGAAACGGGGTCGGCCATTCCCCTTGGAAATCGGGCTGGGGAGGGAGAGCCCCATGAAAGCCTCTTCCCGGAGCCTTCCAGATTGACTTGTGCTCTAGATCTGGTTCTGAAATGGCCGCGTTCCAGATTTCCAAGGGCAACCAGGCTGCCTTCCAAGAAGACCTCTGTACTGCACGGGTCAGAAGGAGGGCTGGGTCCATATCTGCAGATATCGACTCTCTCAACTGCCTCCCTTGGGACTCCACTATAGGGCATTGCATGACAAAAGAACTACATGCAGCGGTAGCTTCTTCCCTCGTGCCATCGCTCTGCTGAACAACTAGTTCCCACAGCACTGTCCTATGTCGATGTGTGTTTACCCATGTAGTATGGGTGTAGTAGTATTATTTATCCTTCTCATCTTCTTTACTACTCTTATTGGTAGTGTTAGGATGATGATCATGACTCGGTTGCTTTGCATGTACACTGAGAGCTTCTGCACCAGAGAAACATTCCTTGTGTGGCCAATGAAGAATTCTATTCTGCTTTGTTCTATTGTACATTCCATTCTATATTTTTATTCTATTCTATTCTAATTTTTTATTCTATTCTAACTTTTCTCTATTCTATTCTGCATTCTATTCTATTCTATTTTCTTATTCTATTCCTATTCCTATTCTATTCTATTCTGTGGTCTATTCTATTCTATCATGCATTCTATTCCAATTTCTTATTCTATTCTAATTTTCTCTCTATTCTATTCTAATTTCTTATTCTACTCTGTTCCTATTTCTATTTCTATTCCTATTCTATTCTATTCTATTCCTATTCTATTCTAATCTAATTTCTTATTCTATTCTAACTTTTCTCTCTATTCTATTCTGCATTCTATTCTATTCTATTTTCTTATTCTATTTCTATTCTATTCTATTCTATTCTATTCTATTCTATTCTATTCTGTGGTCTGTTCTATTCTATCATGCATTCTATTCCAATTTCTTTTTCTATTCTAATTTTCTCTCTATTCTATTCTAATTTCTTATTCTACTCTATTCCTATTTCTATTTCTATTCCTATTCTATTTTGTTATGTTCTATTCTATTCTATTCTACTCTACTCTATTCCTATTCTATTCTATTCTGCATTCTATTCCAATTTCTTATTCTATTCTATTCTAACTTTTGTCCCTATTCTATTCCATTCTCTTCTGCGTTCTATTCTATTTTATTCTAATTTTTCATCCCATTCCATTCCGTTCTCTATTCCACATTCCACAGTTCTGTTCCTTTCTCCCTGCTGGAAGGCAGAACTGGGGCGGCTTCTCCCCCCCCCCCAGAGTCCGCCTGCTGCAGAGGGGACCCAGCTGGTCTCGGGGTTGTTTTCGTTCTCTCTCCCCCGCTCTCTTTGCTGCTCCTCCCCGACGTGTCCCCCGACTCCAAAGCCCCACCCAGAACTCTTTGGCAGAGGGGCCGGATGCAGCCCTCACCCCTACCCTTCCTTCCCCCACCCCCCACCCCCATCATGTGGGTCTAATTGCCGCAGAGCAGGTGGAAGCCAACATCGGTTGCAGAGCCCGGAAAGCTGGCGCCGATCCACCCTCGGCAGCCGGGAAGAGCCTCTGCTGGACGTTCCCCCTTCCCCGTCACCTCCTTCCCTCCAGCCTGCCAATCTGTCATTAAAGAGCTGGCAGCCGAGAAGGAAAATGTGAGCCCTTTGACAGAAAGTGACATGGAAAAAGCCACGCCAACCGGCAGAGATGATGTGGAAGAAAGAAAATGAGCCACACTTTCGGCTTCTGGGGGTTTGGGCCCTGGGTGGGCAGCCTGGTATGCTTTCCTCCACCCCCGGACCACCCCCCACATAAAAACCAAAGGAGGCACGCACCTCGGTTGCACCTAATCACGTCCCTGGGCTGGACCCTAGGTGCATCCGAGGTGGAGACCTCTTTTAAGCCTTCCAGAACTGATCTCGGCTGAGTTTGGCCTCCTGGCTGCGGTTGGCAAGGCCGCTACAGAGAGCGCTGGGTGGAAAGGACGTTCGTTCTGTCTGCCGAGTAAGGATCGAGTGAATGTCAAGAGAAGGAAACGGAGAGCGGCGAAGCTGAGAAATGGGGCCTGCTGAGCCTTCCTTCCCTTCCTCTCCCCTGACCTTCCATACTGACACAATACTGTATAAAAAAAGACGCTTGGCCACTGACTCACGTTTACGACCAGGGGTGGGATTCAAACTTTTTAACAACCGGTTCTGTGGGCGTGGCTTAGTTGGTGGGGGTAGCTTGGTGGTCCTGTTATTGGCTGGGCGTGGCCAACTCAACATCCCTCACTTCGAGGCATGCACCTCCTCGCCTGGCCTCTCGTGACTGTGGGGATGCCACAACAATCGTAAGTGTGAAACATGGTCATGAATCACTTTTTTCAGTGCCATTGTAACTTTGAATGGTGACTCCACACAAGCAAAGGACCAGCAAAGGAGTGGGAAAAAACTCCAGAGAAGTTCCTGAGACAGGAAGTCTAGTCCTGCCAAGAACGTAATAAGGGTTAACGGAGAGGCAGTTTCTGTAAGCAACACCAGAATGTTTCCTTCCTGCCTTCCTTACAGGATTAGCCCCAGGAATTTCTTCTAACAACAGGTTCTCCGAACTGCTTAGACTGCTAACAACCAGTTTTAGAGAATAGGTGCGAACTGGTAGAATCCCACCCCTGATGTTGAGGCTCTAGAAAGAGTGCAGAGAAGAGCAACAAAGAGGATTAGAGAACTAAAAGGCTAAAACATATGAAGAACGGTTGCAGGAAGTGAGTATGGCTAATTTAATGAAAAGAAGGACTAGGGGTGACATGATATCAGTCTTCCAATATCTCAGGGGCTGCCCCAAAGAAGAAGGAGGTCAAGCTATTCTCCAAAACACCCGAAGGCAGGACAAGAAGCAACGGATGGAAACTCATCAAGGAGAGAAGCAACCTGGAATTGAGGAGAAAATTTCTTGGCAGTGAGGACAATTAACCAGTGGAACAGCTTTGCCTTCATAAGTTGTGGGTGATGCATCATTGGAGCCTTTTAAGAAGAGATTGGAAAGCCATTTGTCTGAAATAGTATAAGGTTTTCTGCTTGGGCAGGGGGTTGGACTAGAAGACCTCCAAGGTCCCTTCCAACTCTGTTGTTCTGTTAATTCAGAGGTCTTCAAACTTGGCAACTTGAAGACTTGTGGACTTCAAGTCCCAGAATTCTCCAGCCAGCTGGCTGGAGAATTCTGGGACTTGAAGTCCACAAGTCTTCAAGTTGCCAAGTTTGGGGCCCCCTGTGTTAATTAATCAGTGGAACAATTTCCCTCCAGAAGTTGTGGGTTCTCCATCACTGGAGATTTTCAAGAAGAGACTGGACAATCGTTTGCCTGGAATTGTATGTGTAGCGTCTCCTGCCTGAGCAGGGGGTTGGACTAGAAGACCTCCGAGGTCCCTTCCAAGCCTGTCGGTCTGCCACTCCATCTGGTGCCCTTCGCAGGTTGCCTGCTTGTCGTTTGCAGGGGCCCCTGAGGGACGGGGGTGGTTTTCCTGGACATGTTTGTTGGCTTCCAGCACGAAGTTCCTTGCGGCCTGATTCTTGTTTACAATACATTTTGAAGCCTACATGAAAATGTGCGCTGGCTTCCAGGCAGAGATTCCCCGGGGATCTGTTGTTTTACATGCAGATTCGGCTAAGATATATAAACAAATTAGAACTCTGGAATTTTTTCCTTCGGAGAAGAAGAAAAAACCCGCCCCTCCCCCCAAAAAAGAGAGGCGGAAGCTGTTTAAAAATTTACTCCGTGCAGAGCAGAAAGGACATTATTTTTTATTCTGTTTCTTATAAGAATTGTCTTTTTCTGGGAGAAAGATTGTGAAGGATGCAGGTGGTATCTTTACATCATTACAACATCGTTGAGGGGAAAAGAAAAGACTTATGACCAGTCCTTCCAGTTAGGATTGTTGTAGCATCCCCATAGTCACATGATCAAGATTCATGTGCTTGCAACTGGCATGTACTTAGGAGGAAAGTTGTGATCACCAATGCTCTCAGCTGACAAGCCAAGACAAAGGGAGAAGCTGGGTTCATTTAATGACGGCATTCTTCGTTTTACAATGTTCATTTCTTGCTTTAAATCAGACACAACTCACTTAACCGGTGCAATGGAAACTTCAGGTCCGGTTGGGGTTATAAGTAGAGGACAACCTGGATTCAGCTTTCAGATGACCTATAAAGACCTTGAAGACAACTCAACTAAATGGGACACCCTAGGAAAACCCTTGGGCAGTTTCTTCTGCAATATTTTGCATTCAGTGATTAACAGAGTTGGAAGGGACCTTGTAGGTCATCTAATCCAACCCCTACACACAAGCAGGAGACTCTACACTGTTTCTGACATAAGGTAGTCCAGTCTCTTCTTGAAAGCCTCCAGGGATGAAGCTCCCACAACTTCTGAAGGCAACGTCTGTTCCATTGGTTGATGGTTCTCACTGTCAGAAAGTTTCTCCTTATTTCCAGGTTGAATCTCTCCTTGTTCAGTTTCCATCCCTTATTCCTTGTCTGGCCTTCGGGGGCTTTAGAAAATAGCTTGACCCCTTCCTCCTCCTCTCTAGGGCAGCCCCTCAAATATTGGAAGATGCTCTCCTGTCTCCCCTGGTCCTTCTCTTGCCTAGACCAGGCAAGTGTAGTGACCAAAACTGGATGCAGGACTCTAGGTGTGGCCTTACTAAGGCTTTGTAGTAGAATGGTATTAGTGCTTCCCTTGATCTTGACTGTATCCCTCTGATAATGCAGTTTAGGATTGCATTGGCTACTTGGTGGCTGCTGCACACGGCTGGCTCCTATTTAGCTGGTTGTCCACTAAGAACCCAAGATCCCCCTCCCAGTTCCTGCTATTGAGCCTGGTTTCACCCAGTCTAGATGGGTCCTTTTGGTTTTTCTTGCCTAAGTGTAAGACTTTAGTTTTCTCTACATTGAATTTCATTTTGTTAGATATGGCCCAGTGTTCAAGTCTGTTGAGATCCATCTGGATCTTGAGCCTATCTTCTTGGGTATTGGCTATTCCTGACAGCTTAGTATTATCTGCAGAATAGAAGATCCCCTTCTATTCCCTCATCTAAGTCGTTAATGAAGATATTGAAGAGTCCTGGGCCTAAGATGGAACCTTGTGGCACTCCACTGCTTACTTCCCTCCATGTAGACCCATTAAGGACTACTCATTGCATACAGTTTGTCAGCCAGTTGCGAGTCCATCTGGTGGATTACCACTTTTTCTTGGCTTGTCAAGAAGTAGGTTGTCCTCTACTTTGTTGAATGCCTTGCTGAAGTCTAAGCCCCTGAACAAAGGATGTGGTGCAGAGTGGAAGATCAGACTCACAAGTCTGAAAATGACAACGCCTGTCTGCCCAGGCTGTCTTCATTTGCCGAGAAATTGCCAGCTAAGCTGGAAGGTGGAGTTAAATGAGGGTGTAGCTTGGAATCCTTACACAGCTGCAAAGAGATATAAGCTTGGCTTTCCTCAAGATCCATGTGTCAGCTTTGGAAGCCCTATTCCACGCTGCCCCATAGCTTGAGAAAGTGGGAGGGGGTGATTTCAATTAAGTAGCTACTTAGACAAAATAAAACGTGGTGGCTCCCAGGGGAAAACAGCAGATTCGGGGCGAATTCTTGTAACACGGGTGGCAGACAATGAAGTTGCTTGCTTTAGCTATTCCCAAGTGGCTCTGGTCGCAACGGAGAAAATTCTCCTTTAGGGATGGACACGTAAATGGTCGATTCTGAAGAAAGCTTAACACCCAGAGGTGGAAGAGATTTTGAGTCCGACTTCCTGAGAATGTAGCAGGGATCATTCATCCCAGCGGAACAAGCGATGTATCAACGTGGTCCACAATGTTAGGCCCCTGTGAAAAAAGGAGTGTTTTTCAGTTGTGATCCCTGAGCCAGCGATCTGCACCACCGAGCAGCCTGCATAGATCTTTACTGGGGGGCGGAGGGGGCAGGGGGAGAAATCCATTAGGAGTTCAGCTCTGTGGTGTCATTTATTTTTCCACAGGAATTTAAATGTCTTCCGAAAAGGTAAACAGGATGTCAAAAGTTGCAGCTGGGTTGAAAAAAACGAGAGAGAAGCGTTCGGCCTGAGCACATGCTCAGCAGATGCACACACTTTCCCACGGGGCCCAGAGGGAGTTAATTTATTTTATTTTATTTATTTATGTCAATTGCTTGCAAGATAATAGGTATAAGTATAAACATAGTTATGAATACATGAAATGGGTACATATAAGAAAAATAAAAGAAACAATAGGAAAGGGACGGTAGGCACGTTTTGGTACGCTTATGCACGCCCTCTACAGACCTCTTAGGAAAGGGGTGAGGTCAATAGTAGATAGTCTAAGGTTAAAGTTTTGGGGGTTTGGGGAAGAAACCCCAGAGTCAGGGAGAGGATTCCAGACATTGACCACTCTGTGGCTGAAGTCATATTTCCTGCAATTGAATTTGGTGCGGTTTACCTTGAGTTTGTATCTATTGTGTGCTCTTGTGTTGTTATGGTTGAAGCTGAAGTATTCATTGACTGGTAGGACATTGCAATGTATGATTTTATATACTATATTTAGATTGAACCGGAGGCAGCATAGTTCTAGGTTTTCTAGGTCTAGAATTTCAAGTCTGGTAGCATAAGGTCTTCTGCAACAGGTAGAGGAGTGGAGAATTCTTCTTGTGAAATATTTCTGGACTTTCTCAACTGTGTTAATATCAGATACATAATGTGGGTTCCAGACCGATGAGCTGTATTCGAGTCTTGGTCTAGCAAATGTTTTGTATGCTCTAGTTAGTAGTGTGATATTACCAGAGAAAAAGCTACCTAGGATTAGGTTAACAACTCTTAACGCCTTTTTGGCTATGGAGTTGCAGTGGGCTCTAGCACTTAGATCATTAGAGATGAGTATTCCAAGGTCCTTTACAGAGCTTGGATCATCAACAAGGTCTTGACTATTTAGCTTGTATTTTATTTTCTGTTTTTTTTTTTTTTTTGCCAATATGTAAGACAGAGCATTTATTTGTTGAGATTTGAAGTTGCCATTTGCTTGACCATTCTGATACATAGTCAAGGTCTTTTTGAAGGGTAGTAGCATTGTCTGTGGCATTGAACAGCTTTACATCATCAGCAAAGAGAACGCAGTTGCTCTTAATATGATCACAAAGGTCATTTATGTAGAGTATGTAGTCATTGACTGGTAGGACATTGTAGCAGATAATTTTGTGTACTTCGCTTAGGTCCAACCGTAGGTGGTGTAGTTCTAGGTTGTCCAAGCCCAAAATCTCAAGCCTGGTGAAGTAGGATGTATTCTGTTGCAAGCAGAGGAGTGAAGGACTCTCCTCATGAAATACTTGTTGACTCGCTCAATTCCATTAATGTCTGATATGCAGTGCGGATTCCAGGCTGATGAGCTGTATTCGAGTATTGGTCTAGCAAAGGTATTGTATGCTGTAGTTAGCAAGTTGATATTTCCGGAGGAGAAGCTTCATAAAATTAGATTTACAACTCTTAATGCCTTTTTGGCAACGCTGTTAGTGAGCTCTGGGTCTTAGGTCATTTGATAGGAGAACTGCAAGGTCCTTGACAGAGTGAAGGTCATCAACGAGGTCATATCCGCCTAGCTTATATTTGGTGTACTGATTTTTTTTTTTACCAATGTGTAGGACAGAGTATTTGTTGGTCGAGATTTGGAGTTGCCAATTATTTGACCAGTCAGACACACAATCAAGGTCGCTTTGAAGGGCAGTAGCATTGTCGGTGGTGTTGAATAGTTTTACGTCATCCGCAGAGAGGACGCAGTTGCTTATAAGGTGATCGCAAAGGTCATTTATATAGAGTATAAAGAGTGCGGGTCCTAGAACGCTGCCTTGGGGGACCCCGCTGTTAACTGGAGCAGGGTTTGATATAGTGCTCCCTATTTTTACTATTTGTTGCCTGTTTGACAGGAACTCAGTAATGCACTTATGGAGGGATGCGGAAATGCCGTAAGAGTTTAGTTTTAACAG
The DNA here is from genome assembly GCF_049901715.1 of Pseudonaja textilis. NCBI lineage: Eukaryota > Metazoa > Chordata > Lepidosauria > Squamata > Elapidae > Pseudonaja > Pseudonaja textilis. The sequence continues at coordinate 256,266,135 of NC_141991.1, forward strand.
TAGTTTGTCATGGACCACTGAATCAAAGGCTTTGCGGAAGTCTATGTAAATTGCTTCTATAGCTTTACCCTGGTCAAGTAGAGTAGTCCATATATATATATATATTGGATGGTTGGATGGATGGATGGATGGATGGATGGATGGATGGATGGAAAGACAGAGAGAGAATGACAATAGATGATAGATAGACCCCCTCCCTCCTGGTCCCCTCCTACACGGATGATGTTCCCTAGCTGGATCATGAAATGTCTGCAAGAAATAAACCAAGCTCAGAAAGCACCAAGGACCCCACAGTCAGTCCTTCCTTCCTTCCTTCCTTCCTTCCTTCCTTCCTTCCTTCCTTCCTTCCTTCCTTCCTTCCTTCTTTCCTTCCTTCCTTCCTTCCTCCCTCCTCCTCCTCCTCCCACCTCATTCCCTTCTAGCACTGATGATGTTCCCTAGTTGGGTCATGAAACGTCTGCAAGAAAACCGCCAAGCTCAGAGAGCACCGAGGACCCCACAGTCCTTCCTTCCTTCCTTCCTTCCTTCCTTCCTTCCTTCCTTCCTTCCTTCCTTCCTTCCTTCCTTCCTTCCTTCCTTCCTTCCTTCCTTCCTCCTTCTCCCACCTCATTCCCTTCTTGCACTGAGGATGTTCCCTAGTTGGGTCATGAAACGTCTGCAAGAAAACCGCCAAGCTCAGAGAGCACCAAGGACCCCACAGTCAGTCCTTCCTTCCTTCCTTCCTTCCTTCCTTCCTTCCTTCCTTCCTTCCTTCCTTCCTTCCTTCCTCCTCCTCCTCCTCCTCCCACCTCATTCCCTTCTAGCACTGATGATGTTCCCTAGTTGGGTCATGAAACGTCTGCAAGAAAACCGCCAAGCTCAGAGAGCACCGAGGACTCCACAGTCCTTCCTTCCTTCCTTCCTTCCTTCCTTCCTTCCTTCCTTCCTTCCTCCTTCTCCCACCTCATTCCCTTCTTGCACTGAGGATGTTCCCTAGTTGGGTCATGAAACGTCTGCAAGAAAACCTCCAAGCTCAGAGAGCACCAAGGACCCCACAGTCAGTCCGTCTTTCCTTCCTTCCTTCCTTCCTTCCCTCCTTCCTTCCTTCCTTCCTTCCTCCCTCCCTCCCTCCTCCTCCTCCCACCTCATTCCCTTCTAGGACTGATGATGTCCCCTAGTTGAGTCAAGGACACCCCCCAGCTTAATCCTGGCTCGCTCCTTCCCAGCCCCTGTAGAAATGAGTCTCCATTCTCTTCCCACCCACCCACCTCTTCCCCCCACCCACCCCATGGATTGATCCACACCAGTTTATGGCCACGTTTCCCCGAAACGATTCCCTAAAAACTTGGTTTTACGGTCCGAGATCAAAGCCCAGAGACCAAAGGAGACAGGGGTGGAATTCAAAATTTTTACTATACCGGTTCTGTGGGCGTGGCTTGGTGGGCGTGGCAGGGGAAGGAGGCTGTGAAATCTCCAGTCAGAGGTGGGGTTGGCTGGTTCTCCGAACGACTCAGAATTTCTGCTCCCGGTTCTCCAGAGCTGGTCAGAACCGGCTGAATACCCACCTCCGCATAAAGGAGAAGGGAGGCCGACTCCCCGAGATGCTTTTCTAGAGTCTCAACATCTTTTTTAGAGTGTTGAGAGCAAAACTGGATGCAGGACTCTAGGTGTAGCCTTACTAAGGCTTTGCAGAGTGGTATTAGTACCTCCCTTGATCTCGATTGTATCCCTCTGTTGATGCAATTTAGGATTGCATTGGCTTTTTGGGCTGCTGCTGCACAAAGCTGGTTCATTACCTCATCTTTCCTTGATTGGACTTATAGTTCCAGTTTTTGTTGACCTTGTTTTGGACTTGATTCCCTGCAGCCCAAGGCTGTTCCTGGGAGAGTTTTCCTCCAGCCCAGAAGGGGACAAAGTCGGAGCTAATAAAGGGACTCCTACTGATGGTCTGACGGTGTTGCCTTTGTGCCACGCCCCTTTGGGTCATCCCATCCACCAACCCTCTTGGCACAGAAGCCGGGCTGCGCGTGACCCAGATGCCCGCAAGACAGTCCTGCCCCCGATCCTCAGAAGATGCACTGAATGGCAGAGAAATGCCCAGGGAAGGACCTTGGCTGAGAGTCGATACCCATAAACCCAAAAATGTCAAGCTGGCAGAGCGAGAGACTGGATGGAAAGAAAGGTGGAGCTCCCCCCCCCCCTCATGTGGGCCTGTCGAGGGTCCTTTGCGGTGCCCCAGAGTAACCGAAGATGGCACGATGGGGCAGCGGAGTATGACAATCAACCTCCTCCGTTCTGATTCCTTTCACACTCTCTCTCTCTCTCTCTCCCCATTTCAGACTAATTTGCTGCATCATCTTCCAGCAATCCCATCTCGCTTCTAAAACGTCGGCTGTCCCAGGCCTCCTGCCAGGAGCTGGCAGCCTTCCTGGCGCATCCAAACCTCCCCTAATTGGGCAGCCCCCAGAGACGCTCCGGTTCCCCTCTGAAGTTCATCCCAGCCTCTCCGGTTCCTGCCTCCATCCTCCGTTCTCAGCCCCAAGTGGGAAAGAGCAGCTGTTGGCAACTGGAAGGAGCCAATCTGTCCTCTGCTCACCCCACGTCACCCCTCTCTGGCTCTCCTCCCTCCCACCCACCCTACCGCTGACACCCCAGCCTTTTGCCAAAGCCCTCTCGGCCACGAGCGCCCTCCCCCCCCGAGAAGGCTGCCAAAAAGGCCAATGCAGCCCTAGGGGGCATCAACAGAGGGAGAGACTCCAGACCACGTGAAGTTCTGGTACCAATCTTGGAGTCTGAGTGGACAACCAGCTAAATAGGAGCCAGCCGTGTGCAGCGGCAGCAGCCCCAAAAGCCAATGCAATCCTAAGCTGCATTAACAAGGATGCAATCAGGATCAAGGGAGGTACTAATACCACTCTATAAAGCCTGAGTAAGGCCACACCTAGAGTATTGCCTCCAGTTTGGGTCACCACGCTATAAAAAAAGATGTTGAGAGTCTAGAAAAAGTGCAGAGAAGAGCAACCAGGATGATTAGGGGACTGGAGGCTAAAACATACGATGAACAGTTGTAGGAACTGGGCCTGGCTAGTCTGTCTGCCTGTCTGTGTCTGTCTATCTGTCTATATCAGGTCTGTCTGTCTGTCTATGTATCTATCTATCATCTATCATCTCTGTCTGTCTGTCTGTCTGCCCGTCCTTCCATCCATCCGTCCATCCATCCATCCGTCCATCCTCCATCCATCTATCCTTAGTAAGGCCACACCTTGACTCCTGCATCCAGTTTTGGTCACCACACTATAAAAAGAGATATTGAGACTCTAGAAAAAGTGCAGAAAAGAGCAACCAGGATTATGAGGGGACTGGAGGCTAAAATACATGAGGAACGGTTGCAGGAACTAGTTGCATGGCTAGTCTGGGGAAGAGAAGGACCAGGGGAGACAGGAGAGCAGCCTTCCAATACCTGAGGGGCTGCCACAGAGAGGAGGAGGAAGGGGTCAAGCTATTTTTCAAGGCACCCGAAGGCCAGAGAAGGAATAAGGGATGGAAACTCAACAGGGAGAGATTCAATCCAGACATAAGGAGAAACTTTCTGACAGTGGGAACCATCAACCCATGGAACAGAAGTGGCTTCAGAATTTGTGGGAGCTTCATCCCTGGAAGCATTTAAGAAGAGACTGGACTGCCATCCATCAGAAACGGTGTAGGGTCTCCCGCTTGGGTGGATGGGGGTTAGACTAGATGACCTACGGGGTCCCTTCCAACTCTGTTAATCTATATTTTAAAAAAAGCCAGGCCCTGCCAACCTGGAGGATCCTTGGTGGTTTAATCCACCTTGGCTTCTGGCCTCTGATCATCCGTGAATGTCTTCTGTGGGGGAAGAAAACAAGATGGCGAGAAACGGGCCTGTTTAGCCAAGAGGAGAAAAAAACACGACAGGATTTTAAATGGCTTTAGAATTTGAAGGGCTGCCGGGTGACAGTTGAACAGCTGGCTGAGTTCCAATTACATATGACGGGATTTTGACATTGTGCGAGAAGGATTTTTGGGTAAACAGTTTGGAAGGAGGAGGAGAAGGAGGAGGAGGAGGAGGAAGAGGAGGAGGAAGAGGAAGAGGAAGAAGGAAGGAGGAGGAAGAGGAGGAGGGAGGAAGAGGAAGAGAAGGAGGAGGAGGAGGAGGAGGAGGAGAGGAGAAGGAGGAGGAGGACGAAGAGGAGGAGGAAGAGGAAGAAGAAGGAGGAGGAAGAGGAGGAGGAGGAAGAGGAAGGAGGAGGAGGAGGAGGAAGAGGAAGAAGAAGGAGGAGGAAGAAGGAGGAGGAGGAGGAAGAAGGAGGAGGAGGAAGAGGAAGAAGGAGGAGGAGGAGGAAGAGGAGGGAGGAAGGAGGAGGAGGAGGAGAGGAGGAGGAGGAGGAGGAATTGTGGAGTCTTTGGTGCTCTCTGAGCTTGGTGGTTTTCTTGCAGACATTTCATTATGCAGCCAGATAACATCACGAGTACTAGAAGGGAGCAGAGTTTGCACTCTGTTTATGCACTAGGGCTTGCTCTGTCCGTCTTGGGGGGAATGTCCTTGTTAGGCCTGTTGTTTACCGCTTGCTTGTTTCTCTGAGTCGGTAGTTCCTTGATCTGCCTGGTGTTTCATGTGTGGTTGTTGGTCTAGCCGTGTAAATCTTGAGATCAATCCCTGCTCATCTGGTTCTCGACTGCTGGCAAGGTGCTGGTTTGGTCTGAGCTTCCTTCCGCTCCCGGGTGTTATTTATTTATGGCGAAATTTATTTGCCACCCATCTCGTGTCCAGCCTCCCTGAGCGACTCCCGACCTCAAAACGTTCGAAGCATTAAAGTCATCAAGGGTTTAAAAAGAACAAAGAACAAAACCGCAGCAGATAACAAGCAGGCCGGTGCGGAGGGCCAACCGTTTCTCCTGCTCCTTGCTTGATCCTCCATCCAGGGAATCGGAAAGCGTCTCCCTCCCAGAACCATCAGGATTTGGCCCCTGCTGAGGATGCTGGCAGAGGCTCCAGAGCCACCATGACTGATGAGGAACATCATGCGGTACATGATGTGTACAGAGGCAAGGGAGGAGCCGCGCTTTAAATAGCCCAAGAAAACAACAACAACTTTTGCGCTCCGTGCCATGTTTTTCTGGCAAGGAGTGGAAGGTCCTTCGATGTAGGCCATGGCTCCTTACAAGCCCGGCCTGCTGTGGACCAGATGTTGCCTGCAGACTCCAGAAGGCCTTGGGGTGGGGGAAGACGCTCGGAGAGGGAAAAGGGGACGAGAGTGAGGCTGCTCCCTTGTGGCGCGCTGAGTGTTGCCGGCTGAGCTAAAAGACCTCCGGATTTCCACAAATGATCTCCCCAACCTTGGTCTCTTCAGCTTCTGGAAAGCAGCGTCTCCATGTGCCGGCTGAAATGGGCAGCAGAATACAGAAAAGCAGTTAGAAAGGACCTTGGAGGTCTTCTAGTCCAACCCCCCGCTCAGTCAGGAGACCCTCCACCATTCCAGTCTCTTCTTAAAACTTCTGGAAGCAAATTATTCCACTGATTAATTGTCCGCACTGTTAGGAATTTTCTCCTTAGTTCTGGGTTGCTTCTCTCCTTGAATAATTTCCTTCCATTTGTCAACTCATAGAACATTTCCCTGCCCGTTTTAGGGATGCCACGAACAGAATTTGGGAGGGGAGGAAATTCGAAGGGGGCAGTGCAGCGGTTTGGAACCGAAAGTGCATTCCGTTCATATCTTGCAGAGATTATAACTGGGCGACTGGAGTTTCTGCCCACAAAAACCTCTAATTGGAGAACGTGATTGAGAATATGAATATGAATTCATATTTGGGAGAATATGGATTACGATGCACCCAAAAGAGTGGGGGAAAACTAGGGTCAAAGGTGACAGGGAACGACGTGTCTCAGAATCGGCTTCTAACAGGTTCATGTGCCAACATGTTTGCTCCTAATAAATTCTTTATAGTTTTTGAAGCTCGGTTCGAGGCTCAGGCTATTAATTAGGGCCACTGCCGGGATCCTGATAGCAAGTTTCTTGTCCTGCCCTCGGGTGTTTTGGAGGATAGATTGACCCCCTTTTTCTTCTTTGTGGCAGCCCCTCAAATATTGGAAGACGGCTCTCCTGTCACTCCTACTCCTTCTTCTCACTAGACTAGACGTACCCAATTCCTGCAACCGTTCTTCATAGGTTTTACCCCTTCATTCTCTTCGTTGCTCTTCTCTGCACTCTTTCCAGAGCCTCAACCTATTTTTGCATTGGTGGCTGGCAGTGCCGCAGACAAGGAGGCTGGCTTGGAAAGACCCCGGATCCCTTGCAGCTGGCAGCCTTCCTGCCAAGGTAGCCTGGCCTGGCCTTGGGGCCTCGAACGTGACTGACTTGGTCTGCTTCTGCTGGTCGCTGGACAGGCGCTGCTTCTTCAGGAAGGCGGGACGGCTCACCTCCAACTTCATCATCGCAAGATGCAGCTCTGTTGGTAGGAAGGCCGTTTCCTGAGGGATCCTGGGTGGCCTCTGAGTTGGTGGTTTTCTTGCAGACGTTTCAGGACCCAGCTAGGTAGTATCTTCAGTGCCCTACAGATACATTGATGATGTTACTTAGTTGGGTCATGAAATGTCTGCAAGAAAACTACCAAGTTCAGAGAGCACCAAGGACTCCACACTGCTCCTCCTCCTCCTCCTCCTCCTCCACTTTGCAAACCCCACTAGCACTGATGATGTTAGCTAGTTGGGTCGTGAAGCATCTGTAAGAAAACCACCCAGTTCAGAGAGCACCAAAGACCCCACACTGCTCTTCCTCCTCCTCCTCCTCCTCCCTCCTCCTCCTCCTCCTCCTCCTCCTCCTCCTCCTCCTCCTCCTCCTCCACTTTGCAAACCCCACTAGCACTGATGATATTAGCTAGTTGGGTCGTGAAGCGTCTGTAAGAAAACCACCCAGCTCAGAGAGCACCAAAGACCCCACACTGCTCTTCCTCCTCCTCCTCCTCCTCCTCCTCCTCCTCCACTTTGCAAACCCCACTAGCACTGATGATATTAGCTAGTTGGGTCGTGAAGCGTCTGTAAGAAAACCACCCAGCTCAGAGAGCACCAAAGACCCCACACTGCTCTTCCTCCTCCTCCTTTTCCTCCATTTTGCAAGCCACACACCCTTCTAGCACTGATGAGGTTCCCTAGATGGGTCACGAAGCATCTCCCAGGAATCCTCCCCAGCTCAGAGAGGCCCAGGGATCCCTCACTTCAACCCTGGGCTGCAAATCTTCTCCTTTATGGAGACCCTTTTCTGCTTGTGTCTGAGAATACCATTGATTCACACTGAGAATTGCAACTCGTCCCCAGATACATCCAGATTTATTTTGTGTCTTGATTTGAGTTGATTTAGCATATTTATAAGATGCTTTTCCGCTTGAGAAGAAGAGGTGGGGGGAAAAATATACTGTGAGATCCCTCCTCTCTGGCTGTTGCTTTTTTGTTCCTACCCGAGAATGCCATTCAGCATTCTAAGAAGTTTTGGGCAAGCGAGAGGGTGCACAACCCACACACTCCCAGACCCACAAACACACATCCAGACCCACACACGGGTGGTGAGCAACAAGCGAGAGGAGGTGAAGAAAATCTCGCCAAGCCAGAAGCTTCCCCCTTGGCAGCCGATTGTGTGGTGGGGGATCTGAACGCCATCCCACCGCTGGCGCATCTTCTCTCGACAAAATCCCCCTGACTAACTATATAGTCTCAGCTGGTTTCTGAGTTCCATCCTGTCCCACACACTCCGCGTTTTGCTCCGCAAAGAGAATGCAGTGCAAATATTATGCTGTGTGAATTGTCAACTACCAAAACATTCCTAGGCCTGTTTTAGTAGTTGCCATAGAAGAAAAAAAAGGGTGGGGGGAAGGAGGAAATCTGGAAGAGCGGCGCACCGATTTGGAATCGAAAGTACATTCCAACTCTTCTCTTTAAAAGATGGTAGCTAAAATACCAGAGTTTTTGCCCTCGGATATATTGAATTGGCGAACATGAATGGTGACACCCAGCCCGTATAAGGGTGCTCAATTGGAGAATCTGATTTAGGACCCACCCATAAAGGGAGGAGGGAAACAGGGTCACGGGGGACTGTAAGTTTTTGAAGTTTGGCTCGAGAATCATGACTTAATTAGAGCGATTGCTGGAATCCTGACACGACTCTTGTGCTGCGTTGTGAGGTGAACTTTGCGTCGCCTTCTGCCCAGTGTAAATAAGGAACGAATAACCACCACCACCCCAATTTGGGTTTATTCGTCAAGGGACTCCAGAGGCCAGCCTCATTTTGCCCCATTTTACAACCTGTCTTGTCACATCATTAAGCAAATCGCTGCAATTGTTCAGTTATGAACGTGGTTGTTAAGTGAATCTGGCTTCTGTGTTGGTTTTGCTTGCCACAAAAGGTGATCGCAAGTCCATGGCGCACGGCGGCCATCATAAATACAAGCCAGTTGCCAAGCGTCCAAATTTGGATGACATGAGGGATGGTGGTAATGGTGAAAAATAGACCATAAGTCACTTTTTTCAGTGCCATTGTAACTTTGAACAGTCACTAAGGGAATGGTTGTGATGCCCATATTTATTAACTATCAGTTTTGTACCTGGATTAGGGCGAAAAGAGATTTTAAGGACTGTTCCTCCAACCCATATTTATTTCTCTAATCAGGATGTAAACCAAAGATGGTTCCAATTTATTTTCTGGACTCCACAAACCTTGCAGTCAATTTTTCTGTACAAAACATGCTTAGATACATATTGATGCATAACAATATAGCTGTCGTGCCCCTGTTGGAATCTGATTCTGAGGGGGAGGTCGAGCAGCTCACAGGGCATGGGAGTGTGGCTCTGGTGGCTGTGGAGGAAATGGGGGAAGGGCACAGTCTGGCTGGGCATACAGAGGAAGACCCAGGGTCGCCCCCTCTTCATCCTAAGGCATGTAGGAAGGAACAAAGAAGGGAGCAACATGGGTTACGGGGGAGAAAAGGGCCCTGATTCCCTTCATTAGCTGCATCTGGGAAAACAGGATTTAAAGGGGCCTTTGCACACAGCACCTTGCTAGAAGCAAAGCGTGATTTATCTTTGTTTGTCAAGTCCTATCTGGATTCTGGCATCCTCCCAACTGTGTGTGTTTCGGTATCTTTTGAGTTCTGCAATTCCTTATCCTGCCCCGTCTCGTTAATTGCTGCAACGTGGTTTGTGTTGGCTTTTATTTATAATCTATATGTACTCTGGGTTCGGACTGAATTTCTTCCCTTTAAAAACTGTTCTTGGGAGAGTTTTTTTTCTCCAGCCGATGATAACTGGACCTTGAGGGCCAAGTTGGAGGAATTAAAGGGACTTTATCCACTTTTGTGACTTTGTTGCTTTTGTGCCACACCCCTTTGGGTCATCACTTGTAGCTAAGTACAAAAGAAAAAGAATATCGTTATTGCAACATTTGGAAAATGTGGGTGATTTCTGTCAATCTGTTTCTTCTCATCAGGGGAAAGTCCACACTAGATATGTCAAGTTACACAGAATATAAATCCAGGGTGTCCAATTATGGCAACTTTTAAGACCTGTGGACTTCAACTCCCAGAATTCCCCAACTAGCCAAGAATGTATGTGTTAGAATGAGAGAAGTCAAGTTTAGTCTGGCGAGATTTTGTCCACAGTGAAATAAAGTTTGGTCCAGCAAGACTCTGTCCTCCGCTTCCATCCATTCATTTAGTGACCATTCAAAGTTACAGCGGCACTGGGGAAAGTGACCCTTACAACCATCATCATACCATCCCCATGGCCACGCGACCAAAATACAGGTACTTAGCCATGTACGTCATTGCAGAATCCCAGGGTCACGTGATCAACGATTTGCAACTCGCTCAACCGGCTTCTGACAAGCAAAGTCAATGGGGAAACTAGATTTGCTTTAATGACCGTGTGATTCACTTAACGGCAGGGCTTTGCTTAACAACCACGACAAAAAAAAGGAACAGCTCACTTCACAACGCTTTCCTTAACCGCGGAAATTCTGGCCTCGATTGCACTCATAATCTGAGGACTATGTGCATAGGAGGTAAGCAGGTAATAGAAATGAATTGTTCCACGTTGCTCTTATGCTTCGCATGACAACCATCCGAGAAGTCAGTCCCGACAGTGGATGGCCATTTGTCTGGAACGGTACAGGGTCACCTGCTTTGGTAGGGGCTGGACTAGAAGACCTCCAAGGTGCCTTCCAATTCTGTTATTTTGTTAATTAATTGGTGGAAGGGCTTGCCTTCAAAAATCGTTGGTTCTCCATCCCTGGAGGCTTTAAAGAAGGAACCGGGCAGCCGTTTGTCTGAAGTGGTGTATATATAGGGTCTCCTGCTTGATCGCGGGTTGGACTAGAAGATCTCCAAGGCCCCCTCCGACTCTTATGATTCTGTTAATTAATCAGTGGAGCGGCTTCCCTCCCGAAGTTGTGAGTCCTGCATCCCCGGAGAAGAGACTGGACAGCCACTTGTCTGAAAGGATGGAGGGTCTCCTGCTCGCGCCGGGGGTTGGACTAGAAGACCTCCAGGGTTCCTCCCAACTCTGTTTTCTCTGTTATCGTTTCGTCCTCTGGAAGAAAGCTGCCCAACTCTGAACCTTCCACCTTCCAGGCCCTTGAAACCCTCGAGTTGCTTCCTCTTCTGCTGCCACTTTGCCCATAAGGAGGAGGGCCAGGCTTTGAAGAGCAGGAAGTCAAGAAGCCTTGAAGGGGACTTCAGTTCTGGAGTGACTGGCTTCAAGGGAGCCTTTGTGCCCTCGGCCTCCTTCTGCCCCAAGAGGCAGCCTGGTCGGGTCACGGAGTTCTGGATTGCTCACATCCGGGGGGGAACGGGGGAGGCGGGTGCTTCAGCCACAACCCCTTGCAGCCTCTCCTCCCCGAGACCCTCTGCGCCCGCGGCCTCCGCTCCCCCTTCCCTCGTTTTGCCAGACATTCAAAATCCGGCATCCCCAGGAACAGTCCTCTTGAATAACATGGGCGGTGTGTGTGTGCGTGTGTGTTGCTTTACAGGCCCTTAAGTTGCCTCTTTTCAACTTTTTTTTTTTTTTATCAATAAAGGAAAATACTTGTAGCTCAGGGTTAGAACTGTAGAGTCCGTGGTGCTGGGTGGTTTTCTTGCAGACGTTTCATGACCCAATTATGTCACATCATCAGTGCTGGAAGGGAAGGGGGGTTGCAGAGAGGAGGAGGAGGGGGGAGGGGAGGAGGAGGAGGAGGAGGAGGAGGAGGAGGAAGGATGGATGGATTGTGGGGTCCTTGGTGCTCTCTGAGCTGGGTGGTTTTCTTGCAGACGTTTCATGACCCAGCTAGGGAACATCATCAGTGCTAGAAGGGAATGAGGTGGGAGGAGGAGGAAGAGGGAGGGAGGGAGGAAGGAAGGGAAGGAAGGAAGGAAGGAAGGAAGGAAGGAAGGAAGGAAGGGAAGGAAGGAGGGAAGGAAGGACTGTGGGGTCCTGAGCTGGGTGGTTTTCTTGCAGACGTTTCGTGACCCAACTAGGGAACATCATCAGTGCTAGAAGGGAGGAGAAGGGAGAGGAGGAGGACTGTGGGGTCCTTGGTGCTCTCTGAGCCGGGTGGTTTTCTTGCAGACGTTTCATGACCCAGTTATGTCACATCATCAGTGCTAAATTCTCAAGAGAACTGATGAAGCCTCAGCTGGATGAGAAGCAAAATATTTCCAAGGGGGGAAAAAACACAAGAAACTTCACTTGCCTTTTGGAAAGCACCTTCGGGGCCATCAATCACTGGTGCTATTTTCCTGCTTTTAACATGCTGTTGCACGCCGTGCACTGTGAGGGAAATGGGAATATGAGAAACTAATTACAAACTAAATAAACCTTCCTGAATGCCCTTAGAAAGCTCTTCTCTTCCCCAGGACGGGCCTAAGTCTTCCTAAAGACCCGAGAACTTCACCAGGGGTGGGTTGGGGGAGTATATGGTCCTTCTGTCTTCTTTTGTAGGGTCTGAGGACTCTTCCCCTAATATTTTCCCTCGCTTTTATTGTGGACCCCTTCCCAAAAATAGTAATGACGATGATGATGTGATCCATTCAGTTGTTTAACAGATTTAACAGGTTAACAGAGTTGGAAGGACCCTTGTAGGTCATCTAGTCCAACCCCCCTTGCCCAAGCAGCAGGCATGCATCATTTCTGACAGGTGGCAGTCCAGTCTCTTCTTTGTTATGTCTGGTGGATGCAGGACTCTAGGTGTGGCCTTACTAAGACTTTATAGAGTGGTATTAGTACCTCCCTTGATCTCGATTGTATCCCTCTGCTAATGCAATTTAATAGGATTGCATTGGCTTTTTTGGCTGCGGCTGCACACGGCTGGCTCCTATTTAGCTGGTTGTCCTCTCAGACTCCAAGATCCCCCTCCCAGTTCCTGCTATTGAGCCTGGTTTCACCCAGTCTGGGTGTGATATATTTGTGTCATTCTCATGGCAATTTCATGGGCCAGGTAGTCCCTCCACCTCTTTGGATCTTGCTCCGTTCCTTTGAGTTGTTCTCTGCTCCAGCGGGTGTCAGCTTTGATGGACGCCACCGTGTCCTTTGGCGTCTTGGTTTCATTTCACTGCTTCCTCTTGCGAGCCTAATTGCTTTCACCGGTGAATTCCTCCACATGACACGGCCGGAGTAAGTCAGATGCAGTTTGCCTTCTTTGTGTTGTGTGCTCCGGGGCTTGCCGGTTAGTCGCCTTTGCTGACCAAGGAGTACACAGGCGCCTTCTCGGGCACCACGGCTCAAACGAGTCAATACAAACATCACGATGATGATGATAGCAATACCACTTAGACAGACACGCTTTACAGTGCTTTACAGCAGTGGGCCCCAACCTTTTTTGTGCCCACACGGCCACAAATGATCCGGCATCAGCACGCATCAGCAGCATGGCAAGGCGAGCTGAGCAACCGCCAGTCAGCCGTCCCCCGCTTCTCCCGCCACCTTCAACTCCTCCTTTGTACCTGTGTCGATGGGCTTCGTGACGGCTTAGGGATGGTCGCTCGGCTCGCCTTGCCATGCGTGCTGAAAGAATCCTCGCGCCTTAGTTTCGTTCGAAGCCGCCCCCCCCCCCGATGAAACTAAGGCACGAGGATTCTTTCAGGACCCAAACGCCATTTTCCAACCGGAAAAGCTCACTGGCAGCACTTTCTCATCAAAACAAGATGGCGGCGCCCAGCAAACTGGCTGCCTGGTAGAAAATGTTCCACAGACCGGTACTGGTCCAGGGCCCGGTGGTTGGGGACCCCTGCTTTACAGCCCTCTCTGTGTAGTTTACCAATGTCAGCCTCTTGCCCCCAACAATCTGGGTCCTCATTTTACCCACTTCAGAAGGACGGAAGGCTGAGTCAACCCTAAGCCGGTCAAGATCGAACTGCTGGCAGTCGGCAGAGTCAGCCTGCAACCCTCCATTCTAACCACCAGGGCTCTCGAGGATGATATCTCTTCAGTTGTGTCCAAGTCTGGTCATTTCTATTGTCCAGGTCTCTCCACCTCTTCTGATCTGGCACTGCTTCTTGCGCTCTGGTTGCTGTCAGCTTTGAGGGGGTCCAGCCACCGTTTTCTTCAGTGTCCTGCTTTCCTTTTACCACTCACTCTTGCAAGCGTAATCGCTTTTTCTGGTGCATTCTCCCGCATGTCGTAGCCATGTCCCAAAACATGGGGTGTGCTTCTGAAGGCTTGTGTTGTGGTTCGCCGGCAGCTGGTGCAGACGGCAGTGGAATCGGGACAGTGGGGAAGAACAGGGACCAGTCAGTGAGTCTGGAGGGGACTCGGACGAGGGTTTTGCATCCAAAAATGGGGCCAGGACCATCTGGGAGTGGGGTGCTGACTCCGGAGCCTTCCGTAGCGAGGAAGAGGAACAAGGGGAGCCTGTTCCCAGTGTGTGCGTGCACAGAGCTGCCAGAAGGCGAGAGCAACTGAGACAAAAGGGGTGACTTGGGAGTAAGTCTTGGAGATGATTGCCCCACCCATAATGGATAAAAGTCAGGCCAAGATGAGGAAACCTTTGCAGGAAGCAAAGTCATTTGTTCTGCTCGGATTAAACCTTGAAGCTCTGTGTGGACTTTGTGCTTCGGCTGGTTTTTTTACAGTTCACTTGGCACTTGAGTTGTTGGCAGCCATGCAAAGGAGAGAAAGGTGGGTGCTTATCTCGAGGGACTATTTGGGACTCATTACTGGCTGGGAATGCACATAATTCCCAGCGTTGAAATAAAACAAGAGTTTTTTGGACTAAGCGAGTGTTTATTTACGGTCTCGGAAAGCCTTGGTCAGGTATGGCTGGCGGCTCCCCTCGGCCTTCCTTCACACCATCCTACCTGTTGGGTTGTTTCCTCGGCCTTCCTTCCGTTTCCAGGCTGCCCTCCCACCCACAGTGGGAGGCGAGGTAGCAGGAGATGACTTTGCAGATTAATAGCACCGTGTAAGTGATAAGCTGTGATCAGGGCAGCCCAGAAGAGTTAACACATGGTTGGTTGCATGGCACAACAGACAGTTGCACAGCACAGCTATAAATCCAAGGCAGCCTTTACAATCAAGCTCCCACCATTGTTTCTACTTGGGAGTGAGAAGTAGGTGTTGCTCTCCACTGCCTTTTAATTTAATTTTAATTTCAGGCCTGGCCAGGAGCTTCGAGGAGGGGGGGTGTTTAAAGATTTAGCCTGGCCCAGAGGTGTTGGAGTAACCGTGGAGGTTCAAGAACAGATGCAGGCAGATGTGGGATATCCTGGAAGTGTTCTGCAAAACTTGGCATGCTTACAAAGCAAACACACCAGCCATGTTATCTGGTTGGTAAGGGGCCAACGTGGATGGCTCCTCGAGGTGGTCCCATGAGAACGATGCTCTCCTATTTTCTAAACCCCCGTAGCTGGGACATTGTCATCTGCGCGTATGTTTGAGGCCCAGGCAAGATGATGCGCCCTGCGGAAATGGCCACAACCATCTTGCTTCTGTCTCGGGGCTTCTGCCTTGTTGCTGGGGCCAAGAGGAAGCAGACCTCGGACTGGCAAGATCTGATTTAGAAGAGAATCATTGGGGCTCGGGGTTGAACCGTGAGGTTGAGCTTGGATGCTGACTGGGCTGGTTGGTTATCTGTGCTAGGAGGGAGTTGGGTTGTGGAGAGGAGGAGGAGGAGGAGGAGGAGGAGGAGGAGGGGAGGATGATGGTAATAATAATAATGAGGAGGAGGAGGAGGAGGATAATAAGGAGGAGGAGGAGCATAGCTGGCTGGAGAATTCTGGGAGTTGAAGTCCACACGTCTTAAAGTGCCCAAGTTTGCAGACCCCTGCTGTAATACAACCCAGCTTTGGAGGCAGATTTTGGGGGCATGCGTGTTTCGCTCGCTATCTGCCTACACACACACACACACACACACACACACACACACTCCCCCAAGCCTAGAGGGGTCAAATCCATCAGCACACAGGCTCACCGAGTGTCGAGCAGCGCAAATTGAGCGAATCCAAATGAAACTTTGGTCAGCTCACATTTCTCAACCATCTGTAATGGTTTCCAAGCAGATCTAACAATCCCCCTTCCTTCCACCAACCCCGACCCCCAGGATCAAAGGAACTGGCCGGTTCCAAAGATTTGCAAGAGGATTTTTTTTTTTTTTTATCTGGAGGAAACTTAAGGGATCCAGAGAGGTTTTCGATTAAAAATGGGGATTGATTATTGGCTGACTCCGTTTATTTAACCCTTGCAAGGCAGGGCCTCTGGCTTCCTGGGCTGAGCGCCGTTTCAAAATGAGGACAGTGGCACCAAAACAAAAAGGAAAGAGACTTTGGGAGAAGATTTTGGAAGAGGCTTGGGGGGAATTGCTGATTTTGAAAGTGCAAAGAAGAGCAACTAAGGTGACTAAAACATAGGAAGAACAGCTGCCGGATTTGGGTTGGCCCAGTCTAGAGAAAAGAAGGATGGCTCTATTCTGCTTGCTTGCTTGATTGATTGATTGATTGATTGATTGATTGATTGATTGATTGATTGGAATTGTGATCAAACCACCCACCCCAAGGGGGCTGCCCCAAGGCCTGGGAGAACCCTCCCCTCCGAGGTAATGGAGCAAAGCCCAGCAAATTTGAAGACCCCTGTTCTAGTCTGTCCCTCTGCATGCAAGGCGGGAGAGTGGGGGGGCTTGTACCATCCCAGTCGAAAGGTTTTCCGATCGCTGCTTGTGATTGAAGTGAAGACCATACAGCATTTTGACATCTGAATGGGTGAAAGCCCAACAGATTGGGCCCACCTGGAGACAGTGTCTGACAAGGGGGTGTGGAACCACTAACCAGGGACATGCTAAGGGTGTTTTCCGTCTGCCTGGAACCAGGTGAAGGGCATTCAGGCACCTTGGTAGTTGCTTATTGTACCCCATGACTATGATTAAGTGTTGCACCTGATGATTCTTGACTCTTGACGAATGTACCTTTTCCTTTATGTACCCTGAGAGCATTTGCACCACGACAAATTCCTTGTGTGTCCAACCACACTTGCCCAATAAAGAATTCTATTCTATTCCTATTCTAATTTCTATTCTATTCTATTCCTATTCTTATTTCTATTCTATTCTATTCTCTATCCCATCCCATCCCATTCTATTTACATTCTATTCCTATATCCTTCTATTCTAATTATATTGTACCCTATGACTAACATTAAGTGTTGCATCTGATGATCCTTGACTCTTGACAAATGTATGTTTCCTTTAATGTTCACTGAGAGCATTTGCACCAAGACAAATTCCTTGTGTGTCCAATCACACTTGGCCAATAAAAGAATTCTATTCTTTCTTTCCTTCCTTCTTTCTTTCCTTCTTAGCTTCCTTCCTTCCTTCCTTCCTTCCTTCCTTCTTTCTTTCTTTCTTTCTTTCTTTCCTTCTTTCTTTCCATAACTATCTATCTATCTATCTATCTATCTATCTATCTATCTATCTATCTATCTATCTATCTATCTGATTTGATTGCTCATTGTTGCCTATGAGTATTATTAAGTGTTGTACCTTATGATTCTTGACGAATGGATCTTTTATGTACCCTGAGAGCATTTGCACCAAGACAAATTCCTTGTGTGTCCAACCACACTTGGCCAATAAAGAATTCAGTTCAGCTCGTTAGGGGACAAAGATCTATCAAGCAAAAGAGAGCTGGAAGGGACCCTGGAGGTCTTCTAGTCCAACCCTCTACTCAAGCAGGAAGAGACCCCATAAAATTTGAGACAAGCGGTTGTCCAGTCTCTTCTGAAAAACCTCCAGTGTTGGAGCACCCACAACTTCTGAATCTGTTGTGTCTTATAGCCATGATATAAGACGTAACGTAACATACATAATATATCTTATGTCGTATCATCTATCTGTATAAAAGCGAAATTCCACTCACGTATCATCGCAAAATCTCCAGAACCGTAAAGCCTACAAATTTGAAATTTGGCACCTATGTTCCTCTTAGCTTCTAGGGGCTCCCTAAGAAAGGATTTTTCTAAATGACTATCAGAGCATTAAGAGTATTTCCTATACTATTATTATTATTAACACGCTCTGATGCTAAGGAGTTCTACTCCCCCTCCCCACCTGAGAAGAAATCTCTTTCCAAATGCAAAACACAAGCAGAGGAGTTTCACTTTCACTTTCACTTACAGAGCAGCAAGCAGCTTTAGTACAGGACAGTTGAGCTAAGCCCCACCCAGGCTCCTTGCTGTCTCCTCCTTGCTCACACAGCAAATGCTCTTTCAGTTTCCAAACAGCCCTCCACTCTCTCACACACTGACAGGACCGCTAGCCAGAGGAATACTGATGGATCCCAGTAGGCAGGGGTAGAATTTTTCCCCTTATTTTCCTCCCCCAAAACTAAGCCCAGCCACATAGTTTCGTAGCAGAGCCCGGGGATCGAGCTATTTGTCATATTATAAGATCTGTTGTGTCTTGTAGAAGCTTGTCCCTCCTACTGTTGATTCAACAAGTCTAGAAAACACTGTCACAACTGTTGTGTTGTTCCTGCTTAAAGAGGAAGGGGGGGCTGGTCTGTCTCCTTTTGAAGGGGTTTCTTTGTGCGTCTCTCCACGGCTGGTGAGTTTCCTCCTTGGCCAGAGACACAAGCGCCGCTTCTCACGTCCGTGAATGAATGGCCGTCATTCTTTGCTCTCCCCTCCGGGGACCCCTCCCCCCACTTCCTTGGCTCCCTGGCTTGGCCCTCTCCTGCCTCCTGCTCCCCTGCCCTTAAGGGCACGTGCAGGCACACATGTACACACACACACACACACACACACCACACACACACACACACACCAGTCCTTAAAAGGCTCTTGAACACCTTTTTTTAAAAAACTTACCTTTGTCCATTTTTATCAGTAACTCAAAGGGCAGGGCCTACGTAAATGGGACTTCTTCCTCCTGTTTTCCTAACAACAACCACCCTGTGAGGTGGGCTGGGCTGATAGAGAGTGATTGGTCCAAAGTCACCCAGCTGGCTTTTGTGCCTAAGGCAGGACTAGAACTCACCGTCTCCTGGTGATTGGCGCAAAATCACTCCACTGTCTTTCATGCCTAAGGTGGGACTAGAACTCTCAGTCTTCTGGTGATTGGCCCAAAGTCACCCAGCTGTCTTTCATGCCTAAGGCGGGACTATAACTCCCAGTCTTCTGGTGATTGGTCCAAAATCACTGCACTGTCTTTCATGCCTAAGGTGGGACTAGAACTCTCAGTCTTCTGGTGATTGGCCCAAAGTCACCCAGCTGTCTTTCATGCCTAAGGCGGACTAGAACTCCCAGTCTTCTGGTGATTGGCCCAAAGTCACCCAGCTGTCTTTCATGCCTAAGGTGGGACTAGAACTCCCGATTGGCCCAAAATCACTCTGCTATCTTTCATGCCTAAGGCGGGACTAGAACTCCCAGTCTTCTGGTGATTGGCCCAAAGTCACCCAGCTGTCTTTCATGCCTAAGGTGGGACTAGAACTCCCAGTCTTCTGGTGATTGGCCCAAAGTCACCCAGCTGTCTTTCATCCCTAAGGCGGGACTAGAACTCCCAGTCTTCTGGTGATTGGCCCAAAGTCACCCAGCTGTCTTTCATGCCTAAGGTGGGACTAGAACTCCCAGTCTTCTGGTGATTGGCCCAAAGTCACCCAGCTGTCTTTCATCCCTAAGGCGGGACTAAAACTCCCAGTCTTCTGGTGATTGGCCCAAAATCACCCAGCTTTCATGCCTAAGGCAGGACTAGAATTCACCCTCTCCTGATTATTGTCCCAAAGTCACCCAGCTGGCGTTTGTGCCTACGGCCGAACTAAAACCTCCAGTCTCCTGGTTTCTAGCCTGCTGCCCCGTCGACCTCCTGCTTGTCTCCTGCCCATCTCCACCAAAGCAAATCCAGAAGGGCGGTGCTGAAGGTGCTGTTGGACCCAGCAAGGGCAGAAGATGAGTGCTGAGCTTCTTCTAGGTAGACCTGCCAGGAGGAGACAGCAAAGAGAGGCTGGCAGCTAGGAGCTTCGTCCCCCCACACACCCCATGGATGGGAATCCCCTCAGCTCAGGGTTTTCTCCACCCTCCAAGAGAGACAGAAGTGGACAACGGCGGTCCCCCATTCTGCAGAACTGGGCTCTTCATGGACCCCACCCCCACCCCCTTTGACAGTCAGACCAGGCGAAATATCTACGGAGGCTCTCGACCATCCAGGTCGGGCTTGTCTCAATGATGGGTTTCCCAAAAGGCATCTGGACTTTCTTGATTGATTTATTTATTTGCTTTTGAAAATGTTTTGCTCCTCATCAAAGCAGCTCCTCCAGTTCTTCAGTTCCCAAAAAAAAAAAGCTCCTTGGGTGAGAAGCGAAACGTCTTCAAGGATCAAAACCCACAAAGAACAGTTTCCTTTTGGAGAAAGCTCCTTTGGGGCATCCTTGGGCCAGTTTTTTTATTGGATGCAGGTGTCAGGGCTCCGGCAGTGGCCCTAATGAAATCATGAGCCTCGAGCCAAGCTTCAAAAACTATAAAGAATTGATTAGGAGCGAACATGTTGGCACACGAACCTGTTAGAAGCCGATTCTGAGATATGTAATTCACTATCACCCTTGACCCTGGTTTCTCTCTCTCTCTCTCTCTCACACACACACACACACACACACCCTCTGGATGCATCATAATTCATATTCTCCAATGAAACTCATCCATAGCTAAGAGTCATCAATCACGTTCTCCACTTAGAGATTTGTGTGGGCAGAAACTCCAGTCGCTTAGTTATAATCTTTGCAAGACACAAATGGATTGCGCTTTCGGTTCCAAACTGCTACACTGCTCCCTTCAAACTCCTTCCCCTCCCCGCCCCTTCTGTTCATGGAAACCCTAAAACCGGCATCAAGATTCAGTCAATTCTGGGCCATCTTGTCCCGAAGGTGTTTCTTCAAGAGGCAACTGGACTTTCCTTGTTTTTCCTTGAAGACGTTTCGCTTCTCATCCAAGAAGCTTCTTCAGTCTCGGATGAGAAGCGAAACGTCTTCAAGGGAAAACGAAGAAAGTCCAGTTGCCTCAGATAACAGATCATCAGAGTTGGGAGGGACCTTGTAGGTCATCTAGTCCAACCCCCTGCCCAAGTGGGAGACCCTACACCATTTCTGATAGGTGGCCGTCCAGTCTCTTCTTGAAAGTCTCAAGTGATGGTGCTCCCACAACTTCCAAAGGCAAAGCTGTTCCATGGGTGGATTGTTCTCCCTGTCAGAAAGTTTCTCCTTATTTCCAGGTTGAATCTCTCCTTGTTCAGTTTCCATCCATTATTCCTTGTCTGGCCTTCGGGTGCCTTGGAAAATAGCTTGACCCCCTTCCTCCTCTCTGGGGCGGCCCCTCAAATATTGGAAGGCTGCTCTCCTGTCTCCCCTGGTCCTTCTCTTCCCTAGACCAGCCAGGCCCAGTTCCTTCAACTGTTCTTCATATGTTTTAGCCTCCAGTCCCCTAATCATCCTGGTTGCTCTTCTCTGCACTTTTTCTAGAGTCTCACCATCTTTTCTATAATGTGGTGACCAAAACTGGATGCAGGACTCCAGGTGTGGCCTTACTAAGGCTTACTAAGGCCTCTTGAAAAAGCTCCTTTGGGGACAATCCTGACCCAAAGGTTGACCTATAGAGACCCTGGGTCTCCATAGAGCCTGAGCCATCTTGTTAGACAGGTAAGGGGAGCTCAAGGCTAGTCCGGAGGTTGCCCACTGGGATGCCAGGCCTAACCCAGCAAGCAGAGCCAAGCCAGATGGAAACATTCAGATGGAAGCCCATGAGATACAACAGGAGGGCTTCTTCCTTCCTTCTTCCACACAACAACACACACATACCCTTGATTAAAAGCTGGAGATGTCCTGGTCTTTAGTGTGTTGCAGTTAAATCTGTCCCTCTGTTGATGCAGCCTATGATTATGTTGGCTTTTCTGTCAGCTGCCGCACACCGCTGGCTCATATTTAAGTGATTGTCCACTAAGACTCCTAGATACGTCTCGTAGTTACGACTATTAAGCCAATTTGTGTTCATTAGGCTGCTTCTTAAGCTCCTCCCCTCCCCTCCCCAGTGCATCCAGACCACACAATAGGTGGCAACTTGAAAATGCGCATAAGAATGGCTTCCTGCCAGGGTTTCGGCTAATTAAATCATGAGCCTCAAACCTAGCTTCAAAAAAATATTTATTAGGAGCAACAGGCCAGGCGTGTTGAAGGCAACTCTGGCAAACATAATTCACGGTCATCCGTGGCCCTGTTCCCCCCTCCCCTCCCCTGGGTGTATCATAAATCAGACTCTGCAATGAAGCACTTTCCTGGCTGGGTGTCATCAATCATGTTCTCCAATAAAGGATTTTTTCCCCGGCCAGAAGATCCGGTAGCCTAGCTACAATCTTTTTAAGATAATGGTGGAAGGTACTTTTGGTTTTACTGCCTTCAGATTTCTCTCCCTCCCCCTTGTTTATGGCAAATTGAGAACAGGCATAGGAACGTTTTACGAGTTGACATTGAGGTGACCTCAGCCAAGGTGTTCAACTTAAAGCAGGGGTCTCCAACCTTGGCAACTTGAAGCCTGGAGGACTTCAACTCCCAGAATTCCCCACCCTGCAAAGTTGGCTGGGGAATTCTGGGAGTTGAAGTCCTCCAGGCTTTAAGTTGCCAAGGTTGGAGACCCCTGCCTTAGATTACCAAAGCTGGCTGGGGAATTCTGGGAGTTGAAGTCCTCCAGGCTTCAAGTTGCCAAGGTTGGAGACCCCTGCCTTAGATTACCAAAGCTGGCTGGGGAATTCTGGGAGTTGAAGTCCTCCAGGCTTCAAGTTGCCAAGGTTGGAGACCCTTGACTTAAAGGGTTTCCAAATTCCCAGGACGATGGACTCTGGGAGGGCCATACGGGCGAGCAGGCAGCTGCATTCCCTGTGAGTCCGCAACCAAGACAAAACCAGCCCTCAGCAGCATTTAATTTAAATAAATGAATCACAGATGGCCCAATCACTCACCCATATATTTAATAATTTCCCCCCTTCTGGCTGCATAAATAATTACCATTTGGTGGAAAGTTACTAGGCAAAAGATTAATGAGGAAATGAAGAGGTGTCAGCCTTCTGCACATGGGTGTTTTTGGCGCATGGGAACGGGACATAATTCAGTGGAGGGGGGGGAGCATATGTTTTGCATATGGAAAGTGCCACATTTAGTCTTCAAAGATAAATAAGGAAGTTCTGAGGAAACTCAGCAAGGGAGCCATTGCATCGGCTGAAGGGCTCCCTTGGCAGGATAGGCGGGATGACGGTGCCACGATAGTAGGACAGGCCTTCCCAACCTTGGCCTATGGACTTCAACTCCCAGAATTCCCCAACCCGCATTTTGTTGTGGTTCGCTGGCAGCCTGTCCGGGAGTCTGGAGTCTGGGAGTCTGGAGAGGACTCGGACGAGGGTCCTGCATCCGATGCAGAGATGTGGCCAGGACCATCTGGGAGTGGGGTGCTGCCTCTGGAGCCTCTGGAGTCTGGCAGCAGTGAGGAAGAGGACCCAGGGGAGCCTGTTCCCAGTGTGCGTATGTGCAGAGCTGCTGGAAGGCAAGAGCAGATGAGACAAAAGGGGCTACTCAGGAGTAAGTTTTGGAGGTGATTGCCCCTCCCCGAGGCATAAAGGAGGTGCTAAGGTAGAGAAAAAATTTGCAGGAAGCAAAATTGTTCACTCTGTTCAGATTAAACCTTGAAGCTCTGTGTGGACTTTGTACTTTGGTTGGTTTTTTTACATTTGGCACTTTAGTTGTTGGCACAATTCAAAGGAGAGAAAGGTGGGTGCTTATCTCGAGGGACTATTTGGGACTCATTACCGGCTGGGAATGAACATAATTCCCAGCATTGAAATAAAACGAGAGTTGTTTGGACTAAGTATGTGCTTAATTATGGTTTCAGGTAGCCTTGGTCAGAACACACTTAAATCAAGTTAATTCTGGCATTTGAATTGGAAACCCTTGACGGAAGGAAGCAACTTCTCCATCGTCCTCATTCTCGACCCTAGATCATTCAGCAGAAAGCAGAATCAGAATGACAGAATACCAGAGCTGGAAGGGACCGTGGAGGTCTTCTAGTCCAACCCCCCGTTCAAGCAGGAGACCCTATACCGTTTCAGATACGGAATGGGATAACTCGCTGTGACCGACCTCTTGCAATCAACTCCACCAGGATAAACTCATGGCCGTGGGACAATTCAACGCAAGATAACTGTATTGTTACCCACCACTGTTTCTTTGACCTTACTTTACTTTCAAATGTGAAGGACGAAAATTAAAATAGGGTCAAACAGAAACACTGCTGGAAAACAGTTATCCGATGTTAAGTTATCCCATGGCAAGTCGTCCTAGACCTAGACCCTTTCAGGAAAATGGCTGTGTCAGGTTTCCAGCAATCACCCTAATTAAATTGTGATTCTCAAGCCAAACTTCAAAAAACCTCAAAGGATCCATTAGAGGCGACATACTGGCCTTGCCGTTGTATGAAGCCAACTCTGGCCTATGTAATTTTCAGTCCCCTATGACCCTGTTCCCTCCTCCCCCCCTGGGTGTGTCATCAATCAGATTCTCCAACTGAGCACCTTCATGAGCTGGGTGTCATCAGTCATGTTCTCCAATTAGATATCCTCACAGGCAAAAGCTCTGGTAGTTTAGTTACAACCTTTTAAAGATAAGCGTTAGGATGTACTTTCGCTTTCCAACGGCTGCACTGCTCTTCCAGATTACACACACACACACACACACACACACACACGTTGTTCTTTTATGGCAACTACTAAAACTGGCATAAGGATGTTTTATGAGTTGACAGGCTGCCCAGCCTCTTCTTGGAAACCTTCAGGGATGGAGCCCCCACAACTTCTGGATGGAAGCTCTTCCACTGGTTAGTTGTTCTCGCTGTCAGGAAATTTCTCCCGAGTTCCAGGTTGCTTCTGTCCTGGATGAGTTTCCATCCGTTGGTTCTTGTTTTGCCTTTTGGTGCTCTGGAGAATAGCTTGACCCCTTCCTCTCCTTTGTGGCAGCCCCTCAGATATCGGAAGACTGGCATCATGCCACCCCTGGTCCTTCTTTTCATTAGACTAGACACATTTTAGGCAGAACTAGACCAGCCATGCCTCATTCCCGCATCTATTATAATATATCTATCCTAAGTGAGGTTCGACATTTAGGCAAGAAAAGCAAAATGCACAGCATATATGGTACCTTGCTCAATGGTAGTAATTGTGAGGGGGATGTTGGAGTCCCAGTGGAAAACCACTTAAATATGAGCCAGCCCAAAAAGTCAACGCAGTCCTAGGCTGCATCAACAGAGGGATAGAATCAAGATCACGTGAAGTGTTAGTACCACTTTATAAGGTCTTGGTAAGGCCACACATGGAATACGGCATCCAGTTTTGGTCGCCACGATGTAAAAAAGATGTTGAGATTCTAGAAAAGAGTGCAGAGAAGAGGAAGAAAGAGGATTAAGGGACTGGAGGCTAAAACATATAAAGAACGGTTGCAGGAACTGGGCAGGTCTAGTTTAATGAAAAGAAGGACCAGGGGAGACATGAGAACATTCGTCCAATATCTCAGGAGCTGCTCCAAAGAAGAGGGAGTCAAGCTATTCTCCAAAGCATCTGAGGGCAGGACAAGAAACAATGGGTGGAAACTAATCAAGGAAAGACCCAAAATAGAATTAAGAAGAAATTTCCTGACAGTTAGAACAATTAATCTGTGGAACAACTTGGCCCCAGAAGTTGTGTTTGCTCCATCACTGGAAGCTTTTAAGAAGAAACTGGATAACTATTTGTCTGAAGTGGTGTAGGGTTTCCTGCCAAGGCAGAGGGTTGGACTAGAAGACCTCCAAGGTCCCTTCCAACTCTGTTGTTCTATTCTATTTCTTTTAGCCTCCACCTCCTAATCATTCTTGTTCCTCTTCTCTGCACTCTTTCTCGACTTTGCAGAGTCTCAACAAGACTTTTTCTAGAGTCTTTTTCTATCGTGGCAACTGGAATAAACCTCCCGGGGGAGAGATGGTTGTGTAGATTTAGGGAACTCGGAGCTCCGTGATCTAAAGAGCATATCCGGAGCACCTCAGGTCCCAGGCCAAGCATTTCGGTAGAAGCTCATCAAAAAAAAGAAAAAACCTAAAAGCGGTCCAAAACTGAGGCAACCGAGAGGCCAGAGGCCAAGGAGAGCCAGCACATCACATCCAATCCCAATTTGGAAGACAACCAGCATCCCCTTCTGGGTGGAATGAAAGAGATCCGTGGCCAGTGTGAGATGTGATTATGATCTGCAAATTATTCCCTGATTGGCTTTCTCGGAGGGGAGGCAGGAAAAAAGGCTGTTAATGTGTTCTAATACGATGTTAACACTGCGTATTAATTGTCAGTGATCCCTACAATGAGCCAGCAATAAATGAGGATTGATGCACAGACAGGAGCCTCTGCATGCGCTGATTGTCACTAACGATGGGAACCAGAGCTGTGCCTGATGGACCACCGTGCCCATCAGCCTCTTCTCACCAGGAGCCCCCAACCTCTCGGCAGACGCCTCCCGAGGCAGCCAAGTAGGACCATCGATCTGGCTTCCAGCCAAGGAGTTTCCAGCCTCCCTCTCTTCCATTGGGGAACAGCTCTGACCAGTAGGAACTTCCACCTGGTCCAACCTTGAAACTGAAACCAATCTGTCCTGCTGGTCACTTCTAAAAAGTCTCTGGCTTGTCATCACCACCACCACCACCCTGGGCTCCTCTCTCCAGACTCGACAAATCCTATGGTACCAAGGTGGTATCTATGGTACCTATGGTAGTATCTAAACAGAGATATTCTCTTCTCCACTCCCTTCTAGCACTGATGATCTTACCTAGTTTGGGAATGAAATGTCTGCAAGAAAACCACCAAGCTCAGAGAGCACCAAGGACCCCACAGTTTTCTTCCTCCTCCTCCTCCTCCTCCTCCTCCTCCTCCTCCTCCTCCTCCTCCTCCTCCTTTCCTTCTCCTCCACTTCCTCTTCCTCTCCCTTCTACCACTGATGACCATGAAACATCTACAAAAAAACACCAAACTCAAAGAGCACTAGGAACCCCAGAATTCTCCTCCTCCTCCTCCTCCTCTTCCTCCTCCTCCTTCTCCTTCTCCATAAAGCCATACTGATAATCTTACCTACTTGGGTCAGGAAATGTCTGCAAGAAACCACCAACTCAAAGAGCACCAAGGACCCCACAGTTCTCCTCCTCCTCCTCCTCTCTGCAAACCCCTCCTCCCTTCTAGCAGTGATGATGTTCCCTAGTTGGGTCGTGAAACGTCTGCAAGAAAACCACCCAGCTCAGAGAGCCCCCAAGGACCCCACAGTTCAGCCCCGAGCTACAAATATATTCTCTTCTATTGGTGTTGCCTTTTTATTTATTTATTAAATTCACAGGCCGTCCGTCTCATTAGCCAAAGCAATTCTGAGCGGCTGACAGCACAACCAAAGGCAACCATAAAACACTGAAAGGAAGAGGACATTCGATTTCGTGTGTATGTCGGAAAGGCAGAAGCAAGACCATGAGATCGAGACTTCATTAAATGGGCCGTGCTGCTGTCTGCCAGATTCAGGGTTCCCTGCACTTAATTTACAGGAAAGGAAAGAGAGGAAAATGCAGGGTCAGCTTCACGCCATCCATTTTCCTGCAGTGAATGTTTTGATTTATTTCCCGGCGTTCAAGGTGTTTATTGCGGGGTGCCTCTTACGCCGCTCCCAGCAGCATCCAGACCACACGTGATGGACTTACCCAGGCGGCCACAGACCCGGCGTTCGGGACACCGGAGCTCACCTGCTTGATTCTTCCACCTTTGATTTGTAGCCAACCATTAAATAAAAGAGGAGGAGACAGAAATAAGGATCGACTTTGCCCTATTCTCCACCTGTGGGAACCTGTGGCTGCATGCCCAAAAGACACCCCACCCCAAAATGCAGAAGAACAGAGTTGGAAGGGGCCATGGAGGTCTTCTAGTCCAGCCCCCAGAGACCCTCTACCATACCAGACAAGTGGCTGTCCAGTCTCTTCTTAAAAACCTCCAGTGATGGAGCAGCCACAACTTCTGGAGGCAAACTATTCCACCCATTCATTGTTTTCACTATCAGAAAATTCCCCCTTATTCCTCCAGGGTGGGTCTCCAAGCCGCCTGGTAGCCTAGTGGTGAAGATGCTCGCTTCCCACCTGGAAGGTTGAGAGTTCAATCAGGTAGCAGCAGATGTTTCTCTGAGAGCACAAAGAGAAAATATCTGCTG
The DNA here is from genome assembly GCF_049901715.1 of Pseudonaja textilis. NCBI lineage: Eukaryota > Metazoa > Chordata > Lepidosauria > Squamata > Elapidae > Pseudonaja > Pseudonaja textilis. The sequence continues at coordinate 256,293,858 of NC_141991.1, forward strand.
CGAACTTTGCCTAGGCAACAAGAAGGGCATCTGGCCAGTAAATGCTCAGATCCATCCAATCGCCTGACACTACATTAAGGAATTACAGGGTCATCAAAAGGGAGTTTATTTCCAAGTGGATCTCCCTCTGACCGGCTTCCTCCCTGTTGTTCTGACCAAGGCTTCTGAGACCGTAATCACTCACACACTTATTTTAAAAACAAGTCTTGTTTTATTGTAACACTGGGAATTATTTTCTTTCCCAGCTGGTAATGAATCTCAAACAGCCCCTCAAGATAAGCACCCACCTTTCTTTTCCTGTGAAGTTCTGCCAAGAACAGAAGTGTGCAATGAACTAGAAAAGAAACCAATCGAAGTACAAAGAGCTTCAAGAATGAAGCTGAACCGAACAAACGACTTTGCTTCCTGCAAAGGTTTCATCATCTTGGCCTGACTTTTATCCCTTACAGGAGAAGCAATCACCTCTCAGCCTTACTCCCAAGTCATCCCTTCTGTTTCAGCTGCTCTCGCCTTCTAGCAGCTCTGTGCACACGCGCACTGGGAACAGGCTCCCCTTGTTCCTCTTCCTCGCTGCTGCCAGATTTCGGAGGCTCCGGAGGCAGCACACCTCTCCCAGATGGTCCTGGCCCCATCTCTACATCAGACGCAGGACCCCCGTCCGAGTCCTCTCCAGACTCCTGGACTGATCCCCGTTCTTCCCCACTGTCCAATTCCACTGCCGTCTGCACAGGCTGCCAGCGAACCACAACACCTGTTTTGAGAAGTGAAGAAAGCCTACAAAATTGCAAAAGGGGGTTTTGGAGTTCCTTCTCCCCGTCCTTCCTTAGTATTTGCATCCGGCATAATTCTTCCATATTAAAGTCAGCTTTAATTGCAGTGATGGGTGGTGTTTATCCAGAGACACTCGCTCTGTGTGTGTCCCTTGGCAACAGAGAGAGGATGACAACATCCCTGTGGGTTTTCCCCCCACAGCATTGTTCCCATTTTGCTCACTTGTCAGGTTCCACTTGCCACATCAGCTTCTCCCTGAAGCTGGTGCCAACCAGGGTGGCTCCTCCGACAGCCTGAAGTCCCCCACCGGCCCTCTCATCCTCCCCATGAGATGTTTGCATAACCAGAGGAGTGAGCAATATGAATTTTTATCAAGGCAGCCGGGATTTTGGAAGTAAGAGCCAAAATGTGGAAAGCTATCCTCGAGCTAGATGATTTACACTTAAGCTGCCAGCTTGATCCTGCAAGAATCCAAACAAATTCAAAGGGATGGAAAATGTCCAGGATTTGAAGAAACTCGAATTTAGCAGCACAAAAAAGGTTGGAGGCTGGATTAGAATTACATGAATTCAAAGATATTAATTCTGGGCGCGTGCTATAATTATTCTTCCTGTAATTATAACGCTGTTCCCGTGTTTAAAATAAATTGATTTCACCATTTGCAATATCTCATGCACAGGTATGCATCCAGACCCCTCGCCCAATAAGTCGTGGAGAATGCCGTGTGTTGTATAGATTCTAAGACTCGGTTAATTAAGTTGGGTGAACCCCAAATAACTGTCAGAAGACACAATGAAAACTCCTTAATCGCACACGCAGATAGATTCATCCCTAGTTTCACCTGGAAGCTGAGCATCCTAGACCAAGCTAAATCCTGAATGCCTGGGAGGCTGGCACGCTGACAAATCAGCCATCAACAGGCACACAGAGATAATCCTCATGTACACACTGTTCAAAGTAAACAATAACAAGGCTAGAAAAGGAAACAGAAAGACCAGGAAATCTCCTTGTCAGCAACGAACACCCAGATAAGCAGGGATTAACTCCAGACAAACAATGAGGCAGAAAAGAATACTCCAATCAAGGAGACGACCAATCAAGCAGACAAGCATTTAAGCAGAGAATAATAGCGCAATAAAGGAACTAACAAGGAGGCGTCCATAAGTTCAGAGAGCATCAAGGACCCCACAGTCCTCCTCCTCCTCCTCCTCCTGCTCTCCACAAAGCACTCTCCCTTCTAGCACTGATGATGCTACCTAGTTGGGTCATGAAATGTCTGCAAGAAAACCATCCAGCTCAGAGAGCCCCAAGGACCCCACAGTCCTCCTCCTCTTCCTCCTTTCTTTCATGAAATGGTAGCCAAAGTAACTTTCAACTCTCCCTACAGTATCTGGATCATTTTCATTCTTTCCTTGATGCGTTTCTTCTTCCATTTTTGTGGCGTTCTTAAATAGGCAGTTATTCTTTTAACGCAGATATTTTTCCAGACCCTGAAAAACACATGCTGCTGCGGTGTCTTGGCTTTCTTTTAAAGAAACCTTTAAACAAGCGTCCATTTCTGCTTGTTTTCATCCACGATCTTCTCTCTCATTTCTGACTAAGATGATTGACCTAGTTGTACTCAAACGTTCCTTACTTTTAGCAAATAATTTCTCTGGCCATTTCAATCATGGTTTGGGAGAGAGACAGGGACAGAGAGAGACAGAGAGACAATGAGAAAGAGAGAGACAGACAGACAGAAAGAAAGAAAGACACAGAAAGAGAGACAGAGACACAGTGAGAAAGACAGACAGAGAGAGAGAGAGGAGAGAGAGAGAGAGAGACTGACAGTGACAGAGAGAGGTGGGGAGAGAGAGAGACTGGATAGGCCTTAGTCTGGAATAGTAGGGGGTCTCCTGCCCCTCCCTCCCTCCCTCCCTCTCTCTTTCTCATCTATCTATTTACCTATCTATCTATCTATCATCTCTCTTTCTATTTATCTATCTATCACAGGGGTCCCTTCCATCTCTGTTATTCCGCACTGGCGGAGATCAGCTGGTGGAGGAAGGCAGAGCATCGATTGTCAGTCCGGGTGTTGCCGGAGTTGTTTGAAGCATTTAACACCCCAGATCAGAACCTTTTGCCATCTTGCCCAACTACATCAGGCGCCGGTGACAGGACTGTTGGGTAGCCTCCCACCTCTCCCGCCCTCGGACGTCCTGGGCCAAGGGAACCCCCCGTTTTGCTTTCCCCCTCCCCTCGATCAGTGGGCCTGCCAGGAGCCTGGATGCTGGATTTGTTGTGGCTGTTCACTTTGTCTCTTTCGTGGTTGGATTTTCGGTTTTGTTCTTTTCGATTTAACAGTTGTATTTATGCTGGCGATGTAGTTGAAGACTTGTGATCTGCCCTCTTCCCCAGGATCTCCTGCTGCCTGAAACTGAATTTGGATAAGACTAGGGCTGTTTTTTCCCCTCGCCTTCTGATCATCCCTTTTTTTTTCACTCCTCTTGTGTTTTATACTTCTCAAGACTGGCAGCTGCCAGCCCCACAGGGAAGGGAAGGGGCCGCGCTTTGGGAGTTCTTACTGGTGCACGGCTTTCTTTGAAGATTTTATTTGATTTTTAAAAGCACAAAAAGTTGAAAATTCCTATTCTGAATGTCTGGAGAATTCATCCACTGAGGCAGCTGAACAATTCATATCTTAATGGTGTCACAAATAGATTGATTTCTCTCTCTCCCTCTCCCTCCCTCCCTCTCTCTTTCTCTCTCTCTCATCTATCTACTTACCCATCTATATTTATCATCTATATCCTTTCTATTTATCTATCAGTCGACAGCTGAATTTGGGATCTGAATTCTCATCTTAAATCTGCCTAGTCTGACCTCTGATCTATCATCTATCTATTTACCCATCTATATCTATCTATCATCTACATCTGTTCATCTTTCTCTCTCATCTATCTATCTATCTATCTATCTATCTATCTATCTATCTATCTATCTATCTATCTATCTACCTACCTACCTACCTCTCTCTCTCTGTCTCTCTCTCTCTATCTCTCTATCTATCTAATTTGTATCCTGCCCATCCCACTGTCAGTTTACAACATTGTAAAAACAAAAATACAAATTATGAACAATATTAAAAAACTTAACGGAAATTAGGAAGTTAATAGTCAGATTGCAAAGGGGTGGAGCTGCTATCTTCCCTTTGATCCAGTAACCAGAATGGGACAATCCCCTTGGGATCCCAGGCCAATCAGCAGAGCGTGGATGGATGGATGGATGGATGGATGTTGTCAGGCATGAAAGACCAGATCCAATTAAACTGATGTATTGCTGAAGAGCCTAGGCGCAGGAATCCTCTCAACTCACAGCACCTGCTTGAAGTGAGATCGGTCACCAGAATGCAGGGGAGGTTGGACTTACTGACTATGTAGGGATGCGAGGGGCTGGTTCCTCATTCAACTTTGCCCCCGGTTTCTGCCATTCCTTCCGCTGCAGCAGCTGCTTGAAGCAGGTGTTGGCAGATGTGTTACGGGCCATCAGATTCCCTCTGAAGCAACCTTTGTCTTTTCAATTCAGAGTGTCGCACGTCCCTAGCTGGAAACTTTCTCCAAAGTAGCCCAGGTGTTTGTGCCTTAATTCCAGCAATCTTTCTGCCGGCATCCATATTTCCCTGTTACTTTCCTTAACCACTATTTTGTTTCTCTGAAAATAAGACCCGGTCTTATATTTTTTTTGCCACCAAAAAAAGGCACCAGGTCTTATTTTGTCGTGGGGGGGGGTGTCATCCACTCACTGACCTCACTTGTGTGCATCGCCCCCTGGTCTCCTTTTCGCTGTCAGAGGCCTTCAGGAACTTCTTCTTCTGCAGCTAGCAAGGCTTTCCCGAAGGCCTCTGCAGCAGATAAGAGGGCTCTGGATCGATCCTGAGCTTTGTCATCAGCTACAGAGGCCTCCAGGAAAGCCTTGCTGGCTGCAGAACAAATGGGCCAGCGAGGCAGGTGCCAGGATGTGCCAGGCCTGGCTACAACTACCCAAAGGTAAGTAGTAGGGCAGCTTCACCCCTCCATCCCCACCCTAGCTTAATTTTCACCCGGCCACTCTGGAGTGAGTGAGATCTTAATTAAGGCTTATTTTGGGGGTAGGGCTTATATTGAGCGAGAGCATGTAAAAATCAAGCTAGCACTTACTTTCAGGGTAGGTCGTACTTTCGGGGAAACAGGGTAGTATTTTTATAATATGAAGCCCCAATCTTTCCATCTGCCTTTTGCATCCAGCGGCTTCAAACTATGGTCTGAGCAAATTCCCCAGCTTTGCTGGCTGGGAAATCCTGGGAATTGAAGTCCACAGATTGCCAAGGTTAAGAAGCACTGGGTGAGATATATATATATTGTCCCCAGAGCTACGGATGTGGCTTGGCTCACAACTTGTCTCATTTCACTGCTAAAATGGGGACGAATCAAGGATTGGACGTACAAGTTCCTTTGCTGTGTATGAATTCTTAAATATACAGTTTAACCTTCAAGCCATCAAGGACGCTCTGTGAGGAGAGCATGAGTCAAAACGCAGAGTAGGAATCAATATTCATAGACGTGTCTAATGATAGCTGGATAAGGGAGAAATTGCTCCCCTCCTGGTGACCAGATGGAATATTTAAGTCCACAGTCGGAGCCCGGCAGAGCTGCCAGCCAGGGCGCTTTCCCCTTTTACGGCGGCCACCCCGAGTGCCTTAAAACAAGCCACACGGGGCCCCAGATTAAACCCTCCACCCTTCTCCTTCTGAAGCTATGACGCAAATTGCCCGTATGGTGCCCAGGGGACCCTCCCTTGTCTTAATGGCTGGGCAGTCGAGGCAAAAGCACCTCGATTCGACCTTCCTTTATTTAACCCTGCTGAGATCCAGTCAACGTTGAGCAGGATGAGAGCCTCGTGCGTGGGCGGTCCTAGTTGCAGAACATCACCAGGACACAGAGGGGGGCTTCTGGAAAGCAGACGGGGGAGAAAAAGAGGGGAGGGGGCGGGAGATGTTTGGAGGCCTCTCCCCATAAGTGCATCCTGCAAAGCTTTGGGGTGAACCCTCTATCTCTGTCACTTGTCGGGGATTCTGGGTCACCAGATAGCCAGTTTTCACGGCTAAGGTGGGACTAGAACTCACCGTCTCCTGGTGATTGGCCCACAGTCACCCAGCTGGCTTTGATGCCTAAGGCAGGACTAGAACTCACCATCTCTTTGGAATTGGCCCAAAGTCATTCAGGCCGCTTTCATACTGAAAGCAGGACTAGAACTCGCCATCTCCTGGTGATTGGCCCAGAATCACCCAGCTGGCTTTCATGCCTAAGATATTAGAACTAGACCTTGGTCCAACCTGCTTCTGTCAGCCTAGCCCACCTCACAGGGTTGTTGTTGTGGGTAAAACGGGAGGGGGAAGGTGTGTGGGACAGATTTGCCGCCTTGAGTTACTTGTATAAATATAACAAAGGCAGGATATAAGTAAATAAAGAGATAACCCCTCCCCACTTTTCTCTCTTATGGCCTTGCTAGCAAGGGCCAGGCCGCCATGCCCTCTCCCAGGGCAGCTCCCTGCTGCTGCTGCTGCTGTCCCCGTGCCAGGGAGTCCCTGGAGGCCTGCCAGCCCTTGAGGCATGTCCAGGTTTGAGAGCCTTTTGGGAAGGGCCCTCATCCGACAGAAGTGCCCTTGAGGCTGAAGTGTCCCTGGGCAGGGGAGGGGCTGCGTTGCCCCGGGGCTGCTCTGACCCTTTGCAAAGGGAGGGGGCTGGGCTGCCACACACACACACACACACAATACCATTTGGTGTCTTCTGGTCACTGCCGGACACCTGCAGGTCTGTGTGTGAAAGACAGAGAAAGAGATGATAGAAATCTATCTATCTCTACGCGAAAGAGAGAGAGATGATAGAAGAAGAAGAGAGACAGAGAGATAGAAAGGAACAGAACTGAGATAGATAAGAGAGAGAAATGGTGGGTGGGTGTATATATATAAACACACACACACATCTTTCTATCTCTCTCTATATATGAAAGATAAAGACATGATAGAAAGATAGGTGAGGGAGATCATATAGGCATCTATCTGTCTATATCTATCTGTCTATCTATCATCTATATATCTATGGAAGAGAGAGAGAGACGATAGAGATAATTATAAGAGAGAAAGAGAGAGAGAAAGGGACATGATAGAGAGGGATTATAGGGATATATGGATGGATAAATAGATAAGTATGTGTGTGTGAGAGAGAGAGAGAGAGAAAGAGAGAGGATATATAGAGGATAGATAGATAGATAGATAGATAGATAGATAGATAGATAGATAGATAGATAGATAGACAGACAGACAGACAGACAGACACAGACAGACAAACAGACAGACAGACAGACAGACAGAAATGAGAGAAGGAGATTAGGTATATATTTCATGTGCTTAACAATTACTAATAATATTCTTCTTATCAATATAACAGTAATCACATTCATATATATAAGTAATATCCAATAATACATTTATGATGCTAGTTTCTCTTATTGCTTTATAAATACATCTAATCCCTTTTATTTTCTAACCATTGGTAAAACAAGGCCCATGCCATGTAATGTTCAGAGTTTTCTATTTCTTAGATTTCCAATGTTAATCTGGTCATGTGATCTTTTGCAAACTTGGGTAAACTTTTAGAAGATGAGGGGGTGGAATTAAAAAATACCTTTTACCTAACGCAAACCTTACAGAGTGTGAAGGTGCGGAAGAGAACAAAATTGAAATTAGTAAAGTGGGAATACAAGAGATAAATTAGGAAAAGAATCTGGACATGGAACAGCTATGATGAGACATTTTGGCTAATGCCATTCCATGGGATTTACAAGGCAGCCTAGTGAAAGTTTTGAAAACTCTTCTTTTTGAATGCCAGAGAGCAGTGAAAGATCAAAACTTGCAATGCCTTTGGGATGATTTAAAGGTCGAGATTGCAAAGCAAAAGGAAGGAATATAAAGTTGGCCTATTTGACCAGGGATGATTTTTTATTTTTATTTTTTGCTATTTCTGGTAATGTTGAATAGATTTTTTTTTTTGCAGAACCGGGACTGAAAAGATGATGATTCTGCATTGCACAGAAATAAAGATTAGGCTATGAATAGAAGAGGGGTGGGGTTTTTTTGCTTTGTAACTTTAAAAGAGGATGAAAACTTATTATACAGTATTAGCTTGTGTTTAATGTGTTGGAGGTTGGAACCCATTTCTTTATTATTCCCTTCATTGCCTTTTTATTTCTGTTTTCTACTTTTTTTTCCGTTCTGAAATTTTATTTCTTTTGTTGTGGTTTAGTTCGTATCAGTTTATACTGTGTTTATGAAAAACTCCAATAAGATTATTTAAAAAGAGACCGAGAAAAGCTGAGATCTGTGGTGGTGATGGAGGCAATGGTGGAAATGGTGATGAGTTGGAGAAAGAGATGGAGATGGCGATGGAGACAGTGATGGAATGGAGATGGTGATGGAGACGGAGACGGAGATGGAGAAGGAGAGGTTGACGGCCATGGTGATAGAGAAAGTTGTGGTAATGGAGAAGGAAAAGGAGTTGGAGATGGAGATGGTGATGGAGAAGGAGAGGTTGACGGATATAGTGATGAGATGGAGAAAGAGATGGAGATGGGGATGAAATGGAAATAGTGATGGTGATGGAGACAGAGATGACGACGGAGATAGAAGCTCTTTGTGGGGTTTCTGTTTGTTTGTTTCTAGAAAGACATTGGTAATGACTAGCTTTTTTAAAAACCACACATATCTACAGATTCAATCTATTCTCTCCGTTCTTTTTTTGAAGCTCACACAGATGGGAACATTAGTCATGGGAGTTTGCACTTGCCTCAGACTGTGCCAAACTAGAGCTGTTTCCTCCTCTATACAAGGAATGACTTGATGTAGGCAAGTCATAGACTTGAATGAGACTCTTCTCTTCTGGGGACACCCCCCCTGGGGGGGAAAACTTGCTCCCCCAATCTCCTGCCTTTGGGGCACAAAGCAAAGATCCCCTTTCACTGCCCCATTTCAGACCTCCACAGCCAAAAAATAAATAAATCCTTGTGATGTTTACATTTCCCCGTTGTGATGTATGGATCTCCTTTTGAGATCCATGTTTTTAGTTCGCAAGCCGCTCAATAAATATTATTCGGAAGGGGAATGGCGTTCAGGGTTTTTGGTATAAATACGTAAACGAGGGGTGCTACCCAGCTTCCTCTGCTGTCCTGAAAGATCTGGGCTTGGCAGAGGAGAGGAGAGGAGAGGAGAGGAGAGAATAGAAAATGAAATGATAATAGAATAGAATAAGAATAGGGTAGGATAAGAATAGAGTAGAGTAGAGTAGAGAATGGAATGGTAATAGATAGAATAGAATAGAATAGAATAGAATAGAATAGAATAGAATGGAAGAATAGAATAGAATAGAGTAGAGTAGAGTAGAGTAGAGTATTGAGTGAAGAGTAGAGTAGAGTGATAGGATAGGATAGGATAGGATAGGATAGGATAGGATAGGATAGGATAGGATAAGAATAGAATAGAGTATAGTAGAGTAGAGTATAGTAGAGTAGAGTAGAGTAGAGTAGAGTAGAGTAGAGTAGAGTAGAGTAGGATAGGATAGGATGGATAGGATAGGATAGGATAGGATAGGATAGGATAGGATACAATAAGAATAGGATAAGAATAGAATAGAATAGAATAGAATAGAATAGAATAGAATAGAATAGAATAGAATAGAATAGAGTAGGGTAGGGTAGGGTAGGGTAGGGTAGGGGTAGGGTAGGATGGGATAAGAATAGAATAGAATAGGATAAGGATAAGAATAGAATAGAATAGGATAAGAATAGAATAGAATAGAATAGAATAGAATAGAATAGAATAGAATAGAATAGAATAGAATAGTTGGAAGGGACCTTGGAGGTCTTCTAGTCCAACCCCCTTCCTAGGCAGGAAACCTAAATGGTTATCCAATCTCTTCTTAAAAACTTCCAGTGATGGAGCACCCATCATTTCTGAAGGCAAAGCTGTTCCACTGATTTAATTCTTCTAATTGTCAGGAAGTGTCTCCTTAATTCCAGGTTGCTTCTCTCCTGGATGAGTTTCCATCCGTTGCCTCTTGTTCTGCTCTCAGGGGCTTTGGAGAATAGGATTGACACCCCCTACACACACACACACACTTCTTTGTGGCAGCCCTTTAGATATTGGAGGACTGCTGTCCTGTCGCCTCCGGCCCTTCTCTTTTCTGGAGTAGACATCCCCCACTGCAGCAACCATCCTTTTTTATGTTTTAGCCTCCAACTCTCTTCGCTGCTCTTCTCTGAACTCTTTCTAGAGTCTCCGTGTCTTGTTTAGAACACGGTGACCAAATTTGGATGCAGTATTCCAAGTGTGGCCTTAGCAAGGCCTTGTAAAGCGGTACTAACTCTTCGTGCAATCTTGGAAATTTCTCCCTAGTTCTAGGTTGCTTCTCTCCTTGATGAGTTTCCACCTGTTTCTTCTTGTCCTGCCTTCAGGTGCCTTGGAGAATAGCTTGACTGCCTCTTTCTTTGGGGCAGCCCCTGAGCTATTGGAAGTCTTCTATCATGTCGTCCCTATTCCTTCTTCTCATCAAACTAGACCTACCCAATTCCTGCAACCCTTCTTCATACGTTTTAGCCTCCAGTCCCTTAATCATCCTCTCTTTTTGCAAACGAAAAGAGTTTGAAAGTCAAGAGGCGAGACGAAGGAAGCTCCCCTTCTGTTTCCTTTTACGCTGCACCTCACAGCCAAAATTTCTCGGCGAAATTGGCCAGCTATCATTTTTCGTGAAGGGTTATTTTCCCCTCGCCTCGTCTCTGAATATGCCTGGATGCGCGCATGCATCTGTTTCATAAAAACCAAACCAACCTCAGACTCTGGGCTCTTCCCAACCACCAGTATGTCACACGGAGCATAAAAAGGCCATAAACCCCACATAAACATTATAAAAAATAAATCCAGGATCGAGGCGGCCATTAAACAAGTACCAGGCGCTGTATGGAACTGTCCCCTGTCCAACCACCTGTTCTCCATAAAGCCATTGAAAAGCACCGGCTTTGGCTACTTCCAAAATGAAGCCCAGCTGGGGCCGTTGGAATTGGGGGGGTGAGGGGCTCCTCTTTGATGGATGGGGACAGCCACAGCGAAGGTCTGCCTCTAATTCCGGGTTATTGCAGGCATAAGGGGGGCTGCGTTCACACGAGGCCTATAAATCGGCCGGCTAAATTAATCCGTTTTCTGGGTGCGCAGCAACCACGCAACGTCCCACGAAGCAAAAAAAAAAAAGCTGAGTTGGCATCCTCTGCAAACTGCCAATAAAATAAAAAAACCTAGGATTTATTGATTTAGGAAATGCATATAGCTGTGGGCGTTAAATATATATACATATATATAGCTCTGGATGCCAGAAATCCGCAGGAAAACATTTTCTTCAAAAGTAACCATTTCAAATGGGTTCAGGATGTTGTGTGAAGATCGAACCCGGGTCTGCTCCAGGGTTGGGGCTTCAGGGGAATAACCCTGAAGAGAATCTGCCCCCCCTCCCTGAAAGGGAAGGCTCGTTTCGGCTTCCTAGGTGGGCACCGGTGGGACAAGACTTTGACAGATTGAGAGAGTTGGAAGGGACCTTCTAGGTCATCTAGTCCAGCCCCCTGCCCATATCTCTTCTTGGGCACTGCTGCTCTACTCCTGCCAGCTTCTGTTGCCCACTGGGGGGGGGTGGAGGTAAGAGAGGTGCAGCAGGCAGCTAATAAGGCATTTGCACCCCCATCCAGCAAAAGGGCAAGCTGTGAGCCCCTTCCCTTAAATGCCTTCTTCCCAGGGATATCTCTGCTCCGCTTGGGACACCTGTGATGACCCAAAGGGGCGTGGCACAAAGACAACACAGTCAGACAATCAGTAGGAGTCCCTTTATTAGCTCTGATTTTGTCCCCAATGTGCTGGTTACCTTCTGGGCTGGAGAAAAACTCTCCCAGGAACAGCCTTTGGCTGCAGAGAATCAAGGTTCAAAACATGGTCAACAAAAACTGGAACTTAAAGTCCAATCAAGGCAAAATGAGCTCATTAGTCTGGCAGGGCAGGAAAAGGAATTCCAGGTGTGAAGGCGCGGCAATAACGCAACACAGTTGGGAGGATGCCAGGAACACAGATAAGCAAAGTCAACACAAGATAAACTCACGGGGGCTTGGGGGCTTGGCTGTGTTCTGATTGGGTGGGGGTGAGATTTCATCAAAACGTTGCCTAGATACTTCCAATTTTACGCGGGAGAAAAACCCTAATAACCAAAGATCCACATACAAATACCCGCGAGAACCTCAGAAAACACACACACACACACACACACACACGTATATGTATATCTATATCTATATCAATATCTATATCTATAATCACATATCTATCTATCCATATCTATCTATCATCTACATATCATCTATCTATCCATATCTCTATCTATCTATCTATCTATCTATCTATCTATCTATCTATCTATCTATCTATCTATCATTTATCTGCAGTATATATTCATCCATCCATATCTATTTATCATCTACATATCTATCATCTCTCTATCTATATCTATATCTATCCATACCTATATCTATCCATATCTATCTATCTATCATCTATCTCTATCTCTATCTCTATCTCTATCTCTATCTCTATATCTATCTATCTATCTATCTATCTATCTATCTATCTATCTATCTATCTATCTATATCTATCTGTCTATCTAATCACATATCTATCTATCAGAGGGGTCCGCAAACTTGCCATCATTAAAACTGGTGGACTTCAACTCCCAGAATTCTCCAACCAGCTTTGCTTTGCTGGCTGGGGAATTCTGGGAGTTGAAGTCCACCAGGCTTAAAGTCACCAAGGATGGAGACCCCTGATCTAAAACGCCCGGGAATCCTGGCTTAAAAGGCAGCCACCCGGAAACCCCTTTCTCCATCTCTGCTGGCTACTCATCTTCCCCCCTCCATCCCTGTTCCCACCCCCCCACCCCTGAAATCTGGCCTGCCTCCAAAAGCAGCATTAAGCCCCCCTCCCCCCTTCCTCTATTGATTGGCCTTTGCTATTTGATCTCCCTTTTCTAATGCAAAGCTCTTAATTGGCCAGGGAAGGAGGGCGGGGGAAGGCAGGGGGAGAGGAAGAGGAGCGGGGGGCGGGCACACTCAGAGAAATGCTGACTTGGTCTCCGTGAAGGAGAATCTTTGTAGCTCCGGGTTGCCATGAGGGGCCCTGGGTGCTCTCTGAGCTAGCTGGTTTTCTTGCAGACGTCCCATTAGCCAAGCTGGGGAACGTCATCAGTGCTAGTAAGGGGTGGGGGCTTTGCTGTCAGTTTATATTCTGGGGGTTGTCTAGGTGGGTGACGTCTTAGGGACCCTTTGATTGGGCTGCTTAGTGGTGTCTCCTTGGCAGTTTCTCTGTTGGGGGATCCGTTTTCTGCTGGGGAGGGGGTCTCTTGGAGTGGGGGACCAGGGTGGTGGAGGCCCACCTCAGCTGCCCACTCTTGACTTGGGGTGAGATGGGTGGAGGGAGGCAGGGACAATGGAGATAGATGAGAGGGAGGGGGGGAGGCGGGAGAGAAGATGAGAGAGAGATGAGAGATGTGTTTGCATGTGTGTGTGTGCGAGAGAGAGAACGATATTGGATGCATGGATGCACACACAGAGATTGAGAGAAAGAGAGAGAGATTAGATAGATGGGTGGGTGGATGGATGATAGATAGAGATGGATGGATGGATAGATAGATAGATAGATGATAGATAGATAGATAGATAGATAGATAGATAGATAGATAGATAGATAGATAGATAGATAGATGATAGATGATAGATAGATAGATAGATGGATAGATGGATAGATGGATAGATAGATAGATAGATAGATAGATAGATAGATAGATAGATAGATAGATAGATAGATGATAGATAGATAGATAGATAGATAGATAGATGAATAGATAGATAGATAGATGATAGATAGATAGATAGATAGATAGATAGATAGATAGATAGATAGACAGACAGACAGACAGACAGACAATGGATGGACAGGGGAGAGAGAAAGAGAGAGATAAAGACAGATGGGGAGACTATGAGGTTGAACTTGGTGGTTTTCTTGCAGACGTTTCATGACCCAACCAGGTAACCTCATCAGCATCCTAACTGGTTAGGGTCATGTTCCAGAAGAGGGCAGAGCAGATCCAGCCAGGTTCCTGGGGAAGCAGCACCCCCCAGTTGGCAGAGAGCCAGGCTGGCTGAGCCTTGGCTGGCTTCAGACCGGGGTGGGTGGGTGGGAGCTCCCCTGCCAGCTCCTGTCCACCCCAGAGGCGCTCAGGCCTTGCAGGCACAATGGGTTTTTCTGGGAATTTGCATTCATTTGTTGGGGCTTTAAGTTCATTGAAAGACTCCGGAGTCTTTTTAAGGATTTGAACATGGGGAAACTTTATATATATATGGTTAAAAAGAGCTGCATACAACCCCCATAATGTAAAGTACAAGTGAACATTAAGATGGTGGGGAAAACGGGGAAGGAGAGAAAGGAGGAGAGAGGATTGTGGTGTAAGGGAAAGGGCGGTGGGGGAGAAAGCATTAACTTCCAACTTTTTTCAGCAGAGTAGAAAATCAATAGGAACATTACAGCCTTGACTTTCCATTTTTACTTACTTAGTAAATACTAGTTATTTCGATAACAACAAACTAATCATCAAATCCTCGAGTCAACATTTCATTTTGCCGCTTTACGGGTGCAATGTCTAGAAGCCATTTCCAAGTAGGAAAAAAGAACTGAATACGGTCTATTCTTTTCTTTGATTGAAACTGTTTCTTTCTTCTTCTCAGAAAAGATTGCTCGCTTGGCAAATAAAACCTGTTCCTTATATAGTAACCCTTGTCTTGAAGATGGCTGACAAGGGGGGGGGGCTGCAATTTCCACCCCCTCCAAAGAGTCTGGGACTAGAGTCCTCTGTCCTTGTGTAGCCCCTGATGGCGTGGGGAGGGGGGGGGCTGTGACTGGCATTTTTATTATCTGGACATCGGTGCTGTGGTTTGAATCACTTTGCCAGCTGGCAGGATCTTTAAAAGTCAAGACAGCTTGATGACCTGAACAGAGCTAATCGGTTTTAGGGCAGCCATACAGGAGGGAATGGAATGGAATGGAATAGAATAGAATAGAATAGAATAGAATAGAATAGAATAGAATAGAATAGAATAGAATAGAATAGAATAGAATAGAGAAGAGAATGGAATGGAATGGAATGGAATAGAATAGAATAGAATAGAATAGAATAGAATAGAATAGAATAGAATAGAATAGAATAGAATGGAATGGAATAGAATAGAATAGAATAGAATAGAATAGAATAGAATAGAATAGAATAGAATAGGGAATGGAATGGAATGGAATGGAATGCAATAGAATAGAATAGAATAGAACGGAACGGAACGGAACGGAACGGAACAGAACAGAACAGAACAGAACAGAACAGAACAGAACAGAACAGAATAGAATAGAATAGAATAGAATAGAATAGCAGAGTTGGAAGAGACCTTGGAGGTCTTCTAGTCCAACCCCCTGGTAAAGCTGGAAACCCTACACCATCCCAGACAAGTGGCTGTCCAGACTCTTCTTAAAAGCCTCCAGTGATGCAGCGCCCATAACTTCTGGAGGCCGGCTGTTCCAATGATTAATTAACAGACTAACAAAATCGAAAGAATTGGAAGGGACCTTGGAGGTCTTCTAGTCCAACCCCCTGCTTAGGCAGGAAATCTTATACCATTTCAGACAAATAGTTATCCAATCTCTTCTTAAAAACCTCCAGTGTTGGAGCATTTAGAACTTCTGGAGTCCAGCTGTTCCACTGGTTAATTGTCCTCAACTGTTAGGAAATTCCTCCTCAATTCCAGGTTGCTTCTCTCCTTGAAGAGTTTCCATCCATTGCTTCTTGTCCTGCCTGCAGCGGCTTTGGCGAATAAGTTGCCCTCCTCCTCTTCTTTGGGGCAGCCCCTTGGATATTGTTCTGACCCAACCGGGTTCCCAAAGAGCAAACCCAGACAAAGGCAGCAGCCCCCGCCTTTTAAGGTTTCATCACAATTCTGTTCCTTTATGGATCAAAGGCTGTTTTCCAACAATTAGCTCTGACAAGAAAGAGCCCTGGCAAGTTGTTTGTCGAGGCTGCCAAAAACCCAGAGATAAGAACTAATTTACTAAGTTCTCCAAACACGAACTAAGATGTCCACCCGTTGAGTTTCAGAGCTTCTTTGCTGCCTGCAAAGAACCCTTTTCCAAACCTGGCTTTTATCCTCTTGAGGGAGGGGCCATTACTTTGCAGCCTTACTCCCGAGTCGCCTGTGCTGATGTCATTGTTCTTTCCTCTGAGTAATCCTACACGCATGTGCACTTGGCACAGGCTCCTCAGGAACCTCCTCATCACTGCTGCCAGTCCTCACAATCTCTGAAGGCAGCAGTCCACTCCCGGATGGTCCCGGCCCCTCATCAGAGTCCTCGCTCTCCTCAGCCATCTGGACCTGCTGCCAGCTAACCACGACAGATATTGGAAGACGGCTATCATGTCTCCCCTACTCCTTTTTTTCATCAAAGTAGACATACCCAATTCCAGCAATTGTTCTTTGTATGAGAGTTTTCCTTCCTTCCTTCCTTCCTTCCTTCCTTCCTTCCTTCCTTCCTTCCTTTCTTTCTCTTTCTTTCTTTTCCTTCTCTTTCTTCCTTCCTTTTCTTTCTTTCTTTCTTCCTTCCTTCCTTCCTTCCTTCCTTCCTTCCTTCCTTCCTTCCTTCTTTTTTTCTTTCTTTCTTTCTTTCTTTCTTTCTTTCTTTCTTTCTTTCTTTCTTTCTTTCTTTCTTTCTTTCTTTCTTTCCATTAGGTGTTTCTTTAAGGATTTCCCAGTTTTCCTTTCTCTCCACGGAGTATCTTTTTAAGGATCCTACCGTCCTAGGATCACTTGGTGGTCTCTCATCTTAGCTACACACAGAGCTTTAGCAGCTCAGCCAAGATCCGCCAAGCGCTCTCGCTTTTTATCAGGCACCATCTGGGAAGAGGGGATGGGGGCATTTTAGGAGCAATCCCAGAATCAGAAGACATTCCAAAGAAAGTTGGGAAACCCAAACGAAGAGAATTTCATTGGCGGTTGAGATTCGAAAGACAAGCCGCCTCTGTAGAAAAAGCATTCGACGCCACTTGAGTCTCCTTCTTAATTTCTCCTCCTCTGTTTCCATCTGTTCTCTGATCTTGTATCTTTTTTGCTTCTTTCTCGCAGCCTGCATGAAAATGCCCTCCTGCGCTTTTATGGTTTCATGGAATGCCACTTGCATTTTTTAGATTTTCAATTTCTGGCTCCTGCTGTTTCTGGATGCTCCACTGCCTCTCCGCTTTAATCTGGCTTGGCAGCTACAAGAGAGAGTCCCAGACTGAAGTTTGTGTCCTGACCCAAACCTCGTTCCAGGGAAACAAACACGAAACGGAGGTAACAGAAAAACCTTTTAATGACGCTTTGCAAATTCCCTTCCTTCCTGGTTAAAAGGCTGCTTCAAACTAATCGTCTCTGATAAGAACAAACCTTGCCAAGCTTGTGAAAGGCTACCAAGAACACTAGACAAAGTTACTAAGAAATATTCCAAACACAAAAAGTCTCCAAACACCAACCAAGATATTCCGAACGTCCACGAGGCTTGAGTGCGAAAACGTCTTTGCTTCCTGCAAAGAACTCCGGTTTCTCAGCTGGCTTTTATTCCTTAAGGGAGGGGCCAACACCTTGCAGCTTTACTGCCAAGTCGCCGGTGCTGCTGCAGCTGCTCTTTCCTTCGAGCAGCCCTGCGCATATGCACTGGGCACAGGCTCCTTGAGATCCTCTTCCTCACTGCTGCCAGCCTCCACCATCTCCGAAGGCTGCAATCCACTCCTTGATGGTCCTGGCTCCATCCCTGCGTCACACGCAGGCCCCTCATCTGAGTCGTCGCTCTCCGAGACGTCTGCCGTCCACACCTGCTGCTGGCGAATCACAACAGCTTGTTAGTTTAAATCAGTGTTTCTCAACCTCAGCCACTTTAAGATGGGAGGCCTTTCAACTCCCAGAATCCCCCAGCCAGCTATGCTGGGTTACAAAATCTATAAACAACCTTACAATGTCCTAGTAAGGGCACACTTGGAATATCGCCATCCAGTTTTGTTCACCACAATATAAAAAAGAGGTTGAGACTCTGGAAAGAGGGCAGAGAAGAGCAACCAAGAGGCTGCAGTTGAAACATATCAAGAACGGTCGCAGGAATTGGGCAGGTCTACTTTGATGGAAAAAAGGACTGGGGTGACATGAGAACAAGTCTTCCAATATCTATGGACCTGCCACAAAGAACAGGGGGTCAAACTATTCGTCAAAGTACCAGAAGGCCAAAAGAGAAGCAATGGATGGAAGAAAAGCAATCTAGAACTAAGGAGAAATGGACTAACAGCGAGGACAATTAACCAGTGGAACAGCTTGCCACCAGAACTTGTGGGTACTCCGTCCTTGGAGGTTTTTAAGAAGAGGCTGGACAGGCATTTACCTGAAATGGTAATGGGGTCTCCTGTTGGAGCTGGTGGTTCGACTAGAAGACCTTCAAGGTCCCAATTCTAATACTCTGTGTTGGCTTGACATAGACAAGATTTGCCAGATTAAAGACTGTGTCCGGTTTGAGGGCTGAGCAGAACGATGTTTTTCTTTTCTGTCAGTTAGATAAACAGAAATGATGATCATCCCCTTAATATTAGTCTGCTAATTGCATAGCTTGGACCATAGAATCGACAGACGATTAATTGAATCGTTAATGGCTTGGAAATGGAACAAGCTGGCTTGCAGGGATTCCCATCTCTGTGACACGATGGATGAATAACCCGGGAAGGCCGCTAAAAATTAAAACACCGTTTGTTATTATTATCCACTTGGCCAAATCTCAGGGTTGCATTCAGGGAGAGACCGAGCTGTCTGCTGGCCCGGCAGCTTCTATTTGCGTAAAGCCGGATTTAATACGGAGGAGAAATTAAGGTATTTTTACAAGGTGGGGAAGAGGGGAGAGAGATGGTTTATAAATCTAATTTAAGGGGATTGCGAAGGTGGCAGAGGGCGATATTAGGATTAAATTGATGCTTTCGGGGCTCCCTGGCCGGTCCATCACTGCACTGATAAACATAGAAAGCGAATAACTGCACTGAAAAGAAGGAAGCAAAGCAGAGATTTGAGGAAGATTAATTCCATTTGATAATAGAATAGCCTGGTGTAAAGAAGGCCAGCCATGCCATGAAGGTAGCAGCTCTTTATTGGACAATCACTTAAATAGGAGCCAGCCGTTTCTGGCAGCAGGCAAAAAAGCCAACGCAATCCTAGGATGCGTCAATAGTGGGATAGTATCAAGATCACATTAAGTGTTAATACTATTTTGCAAAGCTTTAGTAAGACCACACTTGGAATATTGCATCCAGTTCTGGTCACCAGTTCTTTTACACAATGTAAAAAAAGATACCGAGATTGTAGAAAGAGTGCAGAGAAGAGCGACCGAGGATAATTAAGGGACTGCAGGCTAAAACATTTGAAGGAGGGTTGCAGGAATTCAGTACGTGTAGTTTAATGAAAAGAAGGACTAGCAGTGTTCCAATATCTCAGGGGCTGCCCCAAAGAAGAGGCAGTCAAGCTATTCTCCAAAGCACCGGAAGGCAGGACAAGAAGCAATGAGTGGAAACTCATCCAGGAGAGGAGCAACCTAGAACTAAGGAGAAACTTTCTGACAGTGAGGACAATTAACTGGTGGAATGGAAGTTGCCTTCAGAACTTGTGGGTGCCCCAACTGTGATGACCCAAAGGGGTGTGGCACAAAGACAACACAGCCAAATAATCAGTAGGAGTCCCTTTATTAGCTCCCATTTTGTCCCCAATGTGTTGGTTACCTTCTGGGCTGGAGAAAAACTCTCCCAGGAACTAGCCTGTGGCTGCAGAGAATCAAGTCCAAAACAAGGTCAACAAAAACTGTAACTTAAAGTCCAATCAAGGCAAAAGGAGGTCATTAATCCAGCAGGGCAGGAGAAGGAATTCCAGACGTGAAGGAACGGCAGTAATTCAACCTGGTTGGGAGGATGCCAGGAATGCAGATAAGCCAAGTCAACACAAGATAAACTCACCTTTGCTCCCAGCATACACCACACTCAGCTTGCATCTCTTTTAAACTCTCATTCCTAGGTGTGGCTAATGAAGGGAATCGGGGCCCTTTCCTCCCCCGTAAGCCACGCAACCCACGTTACTCCCTTCTCCCTTCCTCCCTGCGTGCCCTAGAATGAAGGGGGGGTGGGCCTGGGTCTTCCACTGAACTCCCTCTCCCTTGTTCTCCCTCTTCCCTGCTCTGCCCAGCCGGACTTTGCCCTTCTCCCGTTTCCTCCCCAGCCAACGGAGCCACATTTCCGCTCCCTGGTGGCTGTTTATCTTCCTCCTTGGATTCAGACTCTGACAAAGGCTTGACACCATCACTGGAGGCTTCCAAAAAGGGACTGGACAATCGTTTATCTGAAACGGTACAGGATCTCCTGCTCAAGCAGAGGGTTGGACTAGAAGACCTCCAAGGTCCCTTCCAACTCCGTTATTCTATGTTCTGTGGCTTCTAAGCATAATTGAGCTTGACCCGAAGGGCAAGGCGTGGGGGTCAATGAGGGGCCTGGGAAGGGTTGCACGATGTGCACTCGACCTCTTCATCTGGGTTTGTAATTACTGGTGGTGGTTTGTGGCAGGGAGGCATTTCTTCTCCTTGTGGGGGTCATGTGAAGCCACCAGCTGGTGGACTGTGTGAGCAAAGCCTGTTGTGGCTTGCGACCTAGATTAAGAAATTAATATGTGGAGTAATTGACTTACTGTAGAGCCCCCTCCCCCCTCAAAAGAAGCCCTCTTTCTGGAAGACTCATCTTTTGAGGGAAGTAGCATCTTCTGCCCTTCCCCATAGAAGACCCCCACCCACCCACCCAACACCCTAAGGGACCCCCCCAGAGAGCACCAAGGACCGAGCTTGGTTGGTTTTCTTGCAGACGTTTCATTTCGTGACTAGGTAACATCATCAGTGCTAGAACGGTGGGCAGTTTGCTCTCTATTTATCTGGCTTGCATTGTCAGTCTGGTTTTCTTCTTGGTGGTTCTTTGATTAAGCTGTTGTTTATTGTTTGATCGTCTGAGTTGGTCGTGGCGTGATTGACTTATTGTTTTCTGCTTGGTTGTTGGTCCGATCCTAATCCCTGCTTATCTGGATATTGGCTGCCAGACAGGATATATTCTGATCCGTTTGTTTGCTCTTTAGCCTTTTTTTTAATAGTCTCTTTTGAATGGCGTGTAGTCTCTATTTATTTCTCTGTGTCTGTTGACGGCTGATTTGCCTGGAAGTGCCGTTTTGGTTTCCCAGATGAAACTATGGTTTGAGTTGGTCCATCGGCTGAGAAGCTCAGAAGTCTTTGGAGTGCCGGTTGGCGTTTGCGGATACCATGAACATACTTATTCTATCTGTATTGTGATTTCATTGGGGGTATATTGTGACTTTCTTCTATTGGTCACACAAATACACACAGAGACACACACACACATTTTGATGATTTTAATGTTTTTTTATGCTGTAAGTCACCCAGAGTCACTTAGAAACTAGATGGGCAGAACATAAATTTAATTAAAAAAAATAAAATAAAAATAAAAAATGGATACGCTCTGCTAGTCTTCAGCCTGGCTGTCCTACATGGTGGCTGATATACTTCAATCCTGAACTACAAACATTTTCTTCTATTGGTCACACACACACACACAATGTTGGTCAGTTGTATTGCTTCTTGGAAGAAATTGAAAATATTCTCAGTTGCAGCTATCAGAGCCTAGAACTCTAACCTCTCTCTGTGTTTTGTTTTTTTCCCCTCTTTTTATCTTCCTCCCTCTCTCTTCCTCTCTCTCTTTTCCTTTTTCTCTCATCTCTCTCCCTCTCTCTTTCTCATTCCCTTCCACTCTCTCATTCTCTTTCTTGTTCTCTCCCTCTCTTTTTCTCTTTTCTTCTCTTTCTCTCTCACTGACTTCCTTTCTCTCTCTCTCTCCCTCTCTCTCTTTCTCATTCTCTTCCTCCTCTCTTTCTCTCTCTCTCATTCTCTTTCTTGTTCTCTTCCTCTCTTTTCCTCTCTTTCTCTCTCACTGACTTCCTTTCTCTCTCTCTCTCTCTTTCTCATTCTCTTCCTCCTTCTTTCTTTCTCTCTCCCTCTTTTCCTCTCTCTCTCTCCTCCTCTCTTTCTCTCTCTCTCATTCTCTTTCTTGTTCTCTTCCTCTCTTTTCTCTCTTTCTTCTCACTGACTTCCTTTCTCTCTCTCTCTTTCTCATTCTCTTCTTCCTCCTTTCTTCTTTCTCTCTCCTCTCTTTCTCTCCCTCTCTCCCCCTTTCTTTCTTTCTTCTCTCTCTCTCTCTCTCTCCCCATAGCTCCCCGGGAGCCCAGCCTGATGTGCCGGTCCAACAACTACCCCATCGGCTTCTACTGCAGCTGGCACCTGCCCAGCCCGACCTACATTCCTGACACCTTCAACATCACCATCATGTAAGTGGGGCTTCGGACAGACGGAGGAGGGCAAACCGAGATCCACAAACCAGCATCCGGAGGGAGAGAAGCTCCTGGTGCAAATCCCTGGGGGTTCTGCCCGACCCCCTCTCCAGCCACCTGGGCCTTGAGCTGGGAACCCCGGGTGGGGGGAGGGGCAAGTGGGCAGACCTGGTCCTGCCGGGGGGGGAGGGGGCTCATTTCACACGGAGGGCTTCTAGAGAGCAGCCGGAGGCTCCTTTCTGCCAGACCAGGTGGGACGAGACGGCTCCCCAGATACCCCAGACCCACATCAGGAGGGCGTGAGTCCCTTCCCCCGAGGAGGAGGGGGACAGCCGGTGCAGCAGGCAGTTGGCAGTGTTGGAGGGAGCCCTGAGACTAGAATACAATAGACCAGAAGAGAATGGGAATATGAATATGAATATGAAAATGGAATGGAATAGAATAAGAAATAATAGAATAGAATGTGAATTGGAAATAGAAAAGAACAGGGTAGAATGGAATGGAATGGAATGGAATGGAATGGAATAGAATAGAATAGAATAGAATAGAATAGAATAGAATAGGATAATGAATGGAATAGAATAGAATAGAATAGAATATGAATATGGAATAGAACAGAATAGAATAATGAATAGAATAGAATAGAATAGAATAGAATATGAATATGAATATGAATATGAATATGGAATAGAACAGAAAATAGAATAGAATAGAAAATGGAATAGAATAGAAAATGGAATAGAATAGAAAACAGAATAGAATATGAATATGGAATAGAACAGAATAGAATAATGAATATGAATATGGAATAGAACAGAAAATAGAATAGAATAGAATAGAATAATGAATTGAATTGAACAGAATAGAATAATGAATAGGATAGGATAGGATAATGAATAGAATAGAATAATGAATAGAATAATAGAATAGGATAATGAATTGAATGGAATGGAATGGAATGGAATGGAATAGAATAGAATAGAATAGAATAGAATAGAATAGAATAGAATAGAATAATGAATTGAATTGAACAGAATAGAATAATGAATAGAATAGGATAGGATAATGAATAGAATAGAATAATGAATAGAATAATGAATAAAATAGAATAATGAATAGAATAGAACAGAATAATGAATAGAATAGAACAGAATAGAACAGAATAATGAATAGAATAGAATAATGAAAGAATAGAATAATGAATAAAATAGAATAGAATAATGAATAGAATAGAATATTAATTAGGAATAGAACAGAACAGAACAGAATAGAATAGAAGAATAGAATAGAATCAGGAAAGAATAGAATGCTGAAAAGTTGGAAGGGACCTTGGAGGTCTTCTAGTCCAACCCCCTGACGTGGGGGCTCTCACAAGGGGTGCAAACAGCGGAGGGCAGCCGTTCACTTGGGGACCGCCACTGGGCCCCTCTCCAGCATGCGTGCCTCTCCCCGATCTCCACCTTGCCACCTTTTTCTCTCCCCCCTCCCCCCCCCGCAGACACGACTCCCAGGAGATTGCGTGCGAGAAGGACATGGGGCCCAAGAACAGGTGCTACATCCGCTACCCCCACCTCTTCTCCACCAAGAAGTACAAGGTGACCCTGACCGCCAGCAACGCCCTGGGCAGCAGCTCCACCACCACCTCCTTCGACGAGTTTGCCATAGGTAAGTGCAGCGGGCAGCCCCCCCCCGCCCCATTTCCTCCCCTCCCCACCCCAGGACCTCAAGGAAGGAGACGCGGGGGATTCAGAAAGTGGGGGGGGACCCTTCAAAAGAAGCAGGGGGGCAGGAAGGGCACCCCACTGCTTAAAGGCTGCAGCCTCTGGCAGAAGGATCAAGATCAAGTGAGGTACTAATACCTGTGACGACCCGAAGGGGCGTGGCACAAAGGCAACACAGTCAGATAAGCAAGGAGAGTCCCTTTATTATCTCCAGTTTTGCCCCCAGTGTCCAGGTTCCCTTCGGGCTGGAGAAAAACTCTCCTAGGAACACCCTCTGATTGTAGAAAATTCAGTCCAAAACAAGGGACGCACAAACTGTAACTTAAAATCCAAACCAACCAAGCGGAAGTAATCAGTTTGGCAGGGCAGGAGTAGGAATTTCAAACTCGAAAGCCCAGCAAAATACACACAGTTGGGAAGACGCCAGGAACACAAATAAGCCACAACGATACCCGTTAAATTCACACTTGCTCCCAACAGCTTGCTTGCACACAGCTTCTTCTTTTAAACCCTGTGTTCCCAGCTGCAGCTAATGAAGGGAATCGGGGCCCTTTCCTCCCCCGCAAGCCACGCAA
Source organism: Pseudonaja textilis (assembly GCF_049901715.1). Taxonomy (NCBI): domain Eukaryota; kingdom Metazoa; phylum Chordata; class Lepidosauria; order Squamata; family Elapidae; genus Pseudonaja; species Pseudonaja textilis. Next base: position 256,318,541 of record NC_141991.1, read on the forward strand.
TTCACTTTGCTCCCTTCTCCGTTCCGCCCTGCGTGCCCTAGGATGAAGAGGAGGTGGACCTGGGTCTTCCTCCGAACTCCCTCTCTCTTGATCTACCTCTCCCCTCCTCTGCCCAGCCAGACTTTGCCCTTCCCCAGTTTCTTCCACAGCCAACAGAGGCCACACTCCCACTCCCTGTCAGCTGCTCGGCTTCCGATTCCAACAGAGGCATGACAATGCCGCTCTATAAAGCCTTAGTAAGACCACACCTTACTTATAATGGCTCTTCCGTCCCAAGTACCGGCCCATAGATTTCCACTGCTCTCCTCTCCTCTGCCTTCTGAGCATCCATGTGTCAGGTACTGGATGCAGCTGTTCCTCCTCCTCCTCCTCAGCCACCTCCAGACCTGGAGGCTGTTGACTCTCCATCTGAGGGCTAACGGGCGGCCCAGGCTCTTCCTCTCTCCCTCTCCCTCCCTCCCTCCCTCCCTCCCTCTTTCTTTCTTTCTTTCTTTCTTTCTTTCTTTCTTTCTTTCTTTCTTTCTTTCTTTCTTTCTTTCTTTCTTTCTTTCTTTCTTTCTCTGTCTCTTTCTCTCTGCCAGCTTCATTCCCTCTTCTCCCTCAGAACTCCCAGGTTGCCCTGATGCTGGCCCTGACTCCCATGCCCGCCTCCTCCTCCTCCTCCTCCTCCTCCTCCTCCCCTCCGCCTCCTCCTTCTCTCTTCTAGCACTGATGATGTTCCCTGGTTGGGTCATGAAACGTCTGCTACAAAACCACCAAGCTCAGAGAGCACCAAGGACACCACAGTTCATCTCCTCCTCCTCCTCTTCCTCCTCCACCACCTCCTCCTCCTCCTCCTCCTCCTCCTCCTCCTCCGTGATTCAGCTGCTGGAGGGACCAGCAGCCGACAGGCCACAACAGCTTTGCAAGTGTGACTTTGTCGCTGGCGGGGGAGACGCGTTTTGCGTAAACCCTCTTGCTGGATCCCGAGTTGTGGTGTCGCCCCAATGAAGGCGACTGCAGCCTGGCAGATGGTGTTTGCGTTCTTGATGCAAACGCAGCCGGAGAGAGAAAAGGGAATTCTCCAGTCTCAGGTTTTTCTAATGGGAGCCCTGGGCAAATTACGGAAAGCAAACACCCGGCATTAAAAATGTAACATCCTGACGGGTGTTAATTATTCTCCACATCAAAAGCCATCCGGGGCAGATGCTGCTGCCACCGTTGTGCCGCACGATGTGCAAATGATGAGCTCAAATATATGCCAAAGGAGACATTCTGGGCATTTGGGAGACTCAGTTGCACCGAGAGCAGCGCGATGGGGCTCTCTCTGGGACCTGGGCTATCTGGGGAGGGGTGTGCGTGTGCAAGGATCCTGTCGGAGCAGGGGCTATGGGGATAATGGGGAAGGAGGCCCCCAAGGGGTCAAAGAAGGTAACCCAGGCAAGGGACAGGACTCTACTGCAGGGGTCTCCAACCTTGGTGGACTTCAACTCCCAGAATTCCTCAGCCAATGCGGAGAGTTGAAGTCCACCAGGCTTAAAGTCCCCAAGGTTGGAGACCCCTGCTCTACTGCATCTGATTTTAGTCCCCACAGTGCAAAAAAAGATGTCGAGACTTTAAATCAGAGAAGAGCAACTAAGGTGATGAAAGACCTGGAGACTAAAAACACCTAAAGAACAGCTGCAGGATTTGGGTTTGGCCAGTCTAGAGAAAGGCAGAATTAGGGGTGACATGATAGCAGCGTTCCAGTGTTTGAGGGGCTGTCACAAAGAGGAGGAGGAGGAGGAGGAGGAGGGGTCGACTTACTCTCCAAAACACCCTGGAAGTCATCTGAAATGAAGGAGAAATGTCTTGACCGTGAGGACAATTAACCAGTGGAACCAGAAATTAACCAGAAATCACGGACGCTCTGACACTGGAGGCTTTTTAAGAAGAGACTGACAGTCACTTGTCTGAGAGGGGGGCTGGACTAGAAGACCTCTTAGGTTTCTTCCAGCTCCGTTCCCAATGATTGATTGACCCAAGCCAGAGGAAGGGGCCAATGACTCCTGGGGGAGAAAGAGCCACTTTCCTTGTTCCAGGAGGAGCAGCTGTCGCACCCACAGAAATGCTGGCGGGACATAATTCCTGCTCGGCCTTTGGGGACCTTCTCTGCAGACCGGAGAAGTTGGCCCAGGGTTGGAGGGCTGCGTCTGCTCCCAAGGCTTTCCCTCCCTTGCCTGCAGGGCACCCAACGTGAACTCTGCACATGCTCCAGGTCTTCTGTCCCACCCGTGACTGCAGGCCAGAACTGGAGGAATCGGGAGATGGGTCTCCGCGTCTGGTGAAGGCCACTGGCCGGTCCTCTCTCGCTCCTGGCCGGATAGAGGCGGCTTTTTCAGGTTGGGGGAGGGAGCCCCCAGGCTCCGCTGGAAGGGGAGGGGCGGGTCCTGGGGGGCATCTGAAAGACCAAACAACATCCAGTTGGCTTTTGTGGGTTCTGGTCCATGTCATGGTCCATACAGGTAGACCCCCAACTGAGCCCCAAATTTATGTTGCTAGATGAGACAGTTGTTAAGTGAGTCTTGCCTCACTGGACCCCCCCCTTTCTTGCTATGGTTGTTAAGTGAATCGGTGCAGTTGTTGAGTGAGTCACCCGCTTGTTAAGTGACTGGCTTCCTCCATTGGCTTTGCTTGTCAAAAGGTCTCTAGGGAGAAGCTGCGGCCCTTCGGGACAAATTCCTAGCAAGAGGCGTTTTGCAGTCTGTTGTCATCAACACACAAGGGAGAGTGCGACATTGGGGTGGGAGGAGGGCAGCGTGTTGGACGCCCACGCTTGTGTCTGCTCTGACACGCACAACACACAAACAGGATTGTCCAAAGCCCCCCCCCCGCCCGGAGGCTCCAGTGGGGCCCTTTCTGTGGCATTTGAGATTCCCTCTTTCGTGCACACTTGGAAAAAAGGGAAAAGGCTTTTCCTGATGCTAAAGGAGACTCTGGAAAGACACACAAACACACACACACACACACACACAAACGGAGAAGCGAGGGGCTTCCAAGGAAGCGGGGTGGCATTTGGGCAAAGTTACGCAGGGAAGGTTGCCCTCCCATTGACTGGAAGCTTCACCATAGCAGCAAGCACATGATAAATAAAGGCCATAATGATATAAGTAGAAATGCAAGAGCGTTTGTTAAATAAGGGAGAGAGAAAGCGGATAGATAGATAGATAGATAGATAGATAGATAGATAGATAGATAGATAGATAGATAGATAGATGGATGGATGGATGGATGGATGGATGGATGGATGGATGGATGGATGGATAGATAGATAGATAGATAGATAGATAGATAGATAGATAGATAGATAGATAGATAGATAGATAGATAGATAGATAGATAGACAGACAGATAGACAGATATAGATAATACAGAGAGAGAGAGAGAGATTAGATAGATAGATAGATAGATAGATAGATAGATAGATAGATAGATAGATAGATAGATAGACAGATAGACAGATATAGATAATACAGAGAGAGAGAGAGAGAGAAAGACAGAGAGAGAGAGGATAGATAGATGATAGATAGATAGATAGATAGATAGATAGATAGATAGATAGATAGATAGATAGGATAGATAGACAGACATAGACAGATATAGATAATACAGAGAGAGAGAGAGAGATTAGATAGATAGATAGATAGATAGATAGATAGATAGATAGATAGATAGATAGATAGATAGATAGATAGATATAGATAATACAGAGAGAGAGAGAGAGAGAGAGAGAGAGAGAGATTAGATAGACAGACAGGTAAATGGAGATAGAGAGATTAAAGAAAGAGATAGAGAGATGATATGATAGATATTAGATGATAGAAAAAGATAGGCAATGGATGGACGGACAGACAGACAGACAGAATTCAGGCATTATACATACTTGCACACCCGTTTTCAGATGTTGCAACTGGTTTTTGTTAGAGAGTGCTATCTTTCAACCTTTCTAAGTATCTCATCGACATACTTTTATCGCTTTTTATTCTACACAGTAAAAATTTAGGGCGTATATAAAAGAACAGAACGAGAGCCAACTTTTAAAAATGTTTTTATTCTTTTCATTGAATTTATATGCTACCCATCTCCCGCTCCAACGTGACTCTGGGAGGCTCACAAAACGATAAAATCCCCGCAACCTTTTTCGGTGTTTGGTTTCCCCGTAAAAACAACCAATTTTCTATCCTCCTAATGATTGCAGAAGGAACGTGGTTTTCATATTTCAGCCTAATCCAACCTGTAAACGAATTTCTAGACTCCGAGCAAGCTTTGTTCCAGAAGGTCAATTTCTATCAAGGCAACTACGAACAAAAACTTTTTATTTTCCTTCTTTGTATTTCTGCCGGGATCTGCTCAGCTGGGCAGTTTCAGTGTAAATACAAGGAGGCTCTAATGCATTTATACAGCTCCCTCTTCCTCCCTGCCAAAACTAAATTAGCCTTCTTGCCAGACACGGACAGTCTGTGCAGCCACAAAGAGAGTCCGAATTTCTGCAACACCCTCAACCTGAGGGACCCAAGAAAGGGAGAGAACAGAAGAAGAATCGAGCTGGGAGGGTCCTTAGAGGTCTTCTAGTCCAGCCCACTGCTCCAGCAGGAGAGACCCTATACCATTCCAGACAAATGGCTGTCCGGTGTCTTCTTGAAAGCTTCCAGTGAAGGGGCACCCAGAACTTCTTTTTATTTTTAAAGAAATTTTTATGTTTTATGAGACATATACAGACAAAACATAAAACCAAGCTTTCAATTATATACATATAAGCACCCGCAACTTCTGAAGTCAGGCCTTTCCACGGATGAATGAACAGTATAACAGAGTTGGAAGGGACACCATGGAGGTCTTCTAGCCCAACCCCCTGTTCAGGCAGGAGACCCTATACCATTTCAGACAGGTGGCTGGCCAGGCTCTTCTTAAAAACAACCAGTGATGGAGCTCCCACAGCTTCTGAAGGCAACTTCTGTTCTGCTGGTTCATTGTCTTCCTGGTGAGGAAGTTTCTCCTTAATCCAAGGTTGCTTCTTCCACCTGTTGCTCCTTGTTCCAGCCTCAGGTCCTTTGGAGAACACCTTGACTCCCTCTTCTTTGTGGAAGCCCCTCAAATCAGGGGTCTCCAACCTTGGCAACTTTAAGCCTGGAGGACTTCAACTCCCAGAATTCCCCAGCCAGCAAAGCTGGTTGGAGAATTCTGGGAGTTGAAGTCCACCAGTTTTAAAGTTGGCGAGTTTGCGGACCCCTGTGATAGAGAGAGAGAGAGAGAGAGAGAGAGAGAGAGAGAGATGTAGATGTAGATGTAGATGTAGATGTAGATATAGATATAAATATAGATATGGATAGATAGATGATAGATATTTAGATGATAAATAGATATGGATGGATGAATATATACTGCAGATAGATGATAGATAGATAGATAGAGATATGGATAGATAGATGATATGTAGATGATAGATAGATATGGATAGATAGATATGTGATTATAGATTAGATATAGATATATAGAAATAGATATATAGATATAGATATATATCTGGCTGGGGAATTCTGGGAGTTGAAGTCCTCCAGGCTTAAAGTAGCCAAGGTTGGAGACCCTGCCTCAAATATTGGAAGACTGCTATCAGGCCCCCCTCATCCTTTTCCTTAGACTAGACATACCCAGTTCAGCTCAGGGATGGACTAGAATCCCTGGAGCTCTCGGAGCTTGGTGTTTGGGGAATTCTGGGAGTTGAAGTCCCACAGGCATACAGATATACGGATTAACAGAGTTGGTTGGGACCTTGTAGGTCATCTAGTCCAGGGTCTCACCTTGGCAACTTTCAGGCTTGTGGCTTCAACTCCTGGGATTTGAAGTCCACAAATCTGAAAGTTGCCAAGGTTGGAGACCCCGATCTAGTCCAACCCCCTCCCCACCCATGCAGAAGACCCTACACCGTTTCTGACGGATGGCAGTCCAGTCTCTTCTTGAAAGCTTCCGGTGATGAAGCTCCCACAACTTCTGAGGGCAATTTCTGTTCCGTGGGTTGGTTTTATTTATTTATTTCTAGTTAGTTAGTTAGTTTGTCCAGCATGTATGGGAAAACAAGTGTAAGTGTGAGCATAACATATAAACATATAAGTATAAACAGGGATAAGTAGATACATGATAAATGAGTACAAATAAAAGGGGACAGTAGGACAGGGATGGTAGGCACGCCGGTGCGCTTATGCACGCCCCCTTTAAGGACCACTTAGGAATGGGGTGAGGTCCACGGTAGACAGTTTGGGGTCCAATTTTTGGGGGTTTGAGGATGTAACGACAGAGTCAGGGAGTGAGGTCCAGGCATTGACTCCTCTGTTGCTCAAGTCGTATTTTCTGCAATCGAGTTTGGAGCAGTTTACTTTGAGTTTGTTTCTCCAACCATACGGCCTCCCCCAATAGGAAGTCCCAGCATGTTTTATAGGCGTGAAATGAAATTAAGCCCCTCCCCCCAAATTAAGGCCGATATTAAAACATGCGAAATGGGGGGGGATGGCGGGGGGGCTTGCCGTTAGGAAGTACTTTCGTTGCACACCCGGATATGGTGCTGCCTGTGTTGACCCCGATACCAAATGCCCCACCAACGCCGAGGTCAACATCCAAGCCGTCGCTGCCTGCCCGTCCGAAGATGCAAGGGGGGAGGGAATTAAGTCACCCCCGAAAGACGGCCTAGCCATTTTGGGGTGGCTCAAAAAAAATATAAGACCCGGCCTTATTATATGAGAAACACGGTATTGTTTGCCCATGTTATTATTGTGGCTGAGGCTGAAGAAGCCGTTGACAGGTAGGACATTTTAGCAGACAATTTTGTGTACAAAGCTTTAGATCAGACGGTAGGTGACGTAGTTCTAGGTTGTCCAGATCCAAAATTTCAAGCAGAAATTCTCTCCTTAAAGGTCTTTAAAAGAGGGCTGTGAAAATATCTACAGACACCACACATCCCGGACTTAAACTGTTTCAACTCCTTCCCTCAAAACGACGCTATGGAGCACTGCACACCAGAACAATTAGAAACAAGGACAGTTTTTCCCAAAAGCCATCACTCTGCTAAACAAATAATTGCCTCAACACTGTTCAACTATTTACAAAGTCTGCACTACTATTACTATTAAACTTCTCATCACTCCGGATCACCCATCCCCTCCCACTTGTGACTGTAGGACTGTAATTTTGTCTCTTGTATCCTTACGATTTATATGGACTTTTCCTGGTATGATTTGATGGCTTATTGTACCCTATGACTATCATTAAGTGTTATACCTGATAATTCTTGACTCTTGACAAATGTATCTTTTCTTTTTATGTGCACTGAGAGCATTTGCAAATTCCTCGTGTGTCCAGTCACACTTGGCCAGGAAAGAATTCTAAGTCTTCTAAGTCTAGTTGCCAAGGTTGCCCCCCCCGCCTGCTCTTAACGGATGCACCGGGACCTCTGACCGCATTTTTCTTCCTCTCTTTTGCTTCCTTGAACAGTCAAACCAGATCCCCCCGAAAATGTGATTGCCAAACCGATCCCCAACAACGCCCGGAGGCTGCTGGTGACGTGGCAGTACCCTTCCTCCTGGCCGGATCCGGATTCCTTCCCCCTCAAGTTCTTCTTGAGGTACCGACCGCTCATTATCGACCAGTGGCAGCACGTGAGTGACATCCCCGCCCCAGTTTTTTGGGGGGAGGGGCGGGCAAAGAGGCCTAGACTTGGAAGAATGCAGGTGGGCCGTTGGCTAGCGCCACGGGGCATCTTGGTGGGTGTTCAGTGGTGGGAGGGGTCTTCCTACTGATTAAAATGCTTTTAAAAAGAGTGTCCAGGTTCATTCGGCTGAACGGTGGGGTGGCCTAGAGGTGGAGGTCTGGCCTCACAATCAGGAGGCGGTGAGTTCGATCCTGAGTAGAGGCAGATCTTTCTCCCTCTGGGCACAGTGAGAATGTATCTGCTGAACAAAACTCTGCCCTGGCGACAGGAAGGATATCCGGCCAGTAAAACACTCGGCTCCATTCAGTGGCCCAGACTCCGCCCCAATGCAAGGGATTATGGGGGGTCATTCGAAGAAGATGATCCAGGTTCATCTGGCTGGCATGTTACGTATTACCTCAGATTACAACCATCCATTTAGTGACCATTCGAAGGTACAACAGCCCTGAAAAAAAGGGACTTATGGCCGTTTTTGACGTGACCTTTGCAGCACCCCCGTGGTCACATGATCCAAATTCAGGCGCTTAGCAGCTGACTCCTGTTTACGGTGGTCGCAGTGTCCCAGGGGTCATGGGATCCTCTTTGCGATCCTCCAACAAGCCGTGGGGAAGCCAGATTCGTTGAATGACCATGGGATTCCCTTAACAATTGCAGTTAACAAGGGTGGCAAGGAAGGCCGTAGAATGGAACAAAACTCGTTTATAACAACCGCCCCGCTTAGCAACAGAAATTTTGGGCTCAATAGTGGATGTAAGTCAAGGACAACCTGTAATGGCTGTGCGGATGAGCTGGAGAAACCTTTTTTTTCTGGAGAGGCCCAACAGGGACTCTCTTCCTGCTTGCTGGTTTCCAGTTGGGTCACTCTGGGGTGAAGGAGGAAGTTCTGGGCTTCACTCTGGTTCTTCTTGGGCTTTGAAGTGTCTCCAGGTTGTGTGTGTGTGTGTGTGTGTGTGTGTGTGTGTGTACAGAACAGAACAGAACAGAAATGGAAGGAATCCAAAACTGCTTTTTTTCCAAGAGGCAACCGGACTTTCTTGATTTTTCTTTGAAGACGTTTCGCTTCTCATCCAAGAAGCTTCTTCAGCTCTGACTGGACAATGGGGAATGGAAGGATTTATACTCCTTGCAGGCAGCTGGTCATTTGCTTTCTTATTTAGAGAATCGTTGAGGACACTTGGAGGTTTGTCTGTGTGCTCAGGGTCACCTGAGTGGTGCAAATCGGTGCGGAGCCTCCTTGGAACTGCCGAAAGGCGCTGCGTTGTAGTCACACCCGTTTGCACCACTCAGGTGACCCTGAGCACACAGACAAACCTCCAAGTGGCCTCAGCGATCCTCTAAAAAGGATGCAAATGACCAGCTGGCTGCAAGGAATATCAATCCTTCCCTTCCCCGTGATGCTGTCAGAGCTGAAGAAGCTCCTTGGATGAGAAGCGAAACGACTTCCAAAGGAAAAAAAAAATCAAGAAAGTCCAGGTGCTTCTTGAAAAAGCACCTTTGGGACGACCGTGAAGTCAACTCATAAAAGCATCCCTTTACGTGTGTCAGAGTTGGCACCACTGGGATAATGCCGACATGTTGCTCCTATAAATCTTTGGAATTCTTTTGAAGCTTGGCTCGAGGCTCATGATTTCATTAGGGCGATCGTTGGAACCCCGACACATGACTTGGATGACGGAGAATCTCCCTAGACCAGGTGTCCAACGCTTCTTATTCTGGTAACTAGTCAGTCGAAGGGCTTGCCTCTAGAAGTTGCGGGTGCTCCATCCCTGGAGGCTTTCAAGAAGAGACCGGACAGCCCCTTGTCTGAAAGGGTTCAGGGTCTCCTGCCTCAACGGTGGGTGGGACTAGATGACCTCCAAGGCCCCTTCCCGGTCGTTTACTCTGTAATTCTGCCCACTAAGGCATCGGCCAGTGAAATCCCCATTAGCTGGCGCTTTTCTCAAACTGGGTCCCCATCGCTTCCATTCCACAGTCCAGGTTTGTTTGTGCATTGGGTGGATGGTGGAGTGGTCGTCCCCCCCACCCCACCCCCGGCTCCCAATGCTTCTTCAGAGCCCCCAAACCCAGGGCATTGGACACCCCCAAGGAGGTAGGTTGGCTGCTGGCTTCCGTGACTCCCTCGGGTGAGGAAGGAGGCTGCTCAGCCTTCGCTTCTGCCTCCCAATTTCCCTTCTTCCCCAGCAGCCTCTCCTGTTCTGTCTCCTCAAACACCCGGCATTAAATATTTAGGGCATCTTCCCCCACCCCCCCCCTCCCGGCTTTTAACTTTGTAATTCAAGCCAGATTGCTCTGGCTTCCTCCTCCTGCTCCCCTAGCTGAGGGCCTTCCTAATGCACTCCGATGTTGGCTTTAATGGATTACCTAGGATGTAACCGGATACTTTGGACTAATGGATCCCTAATAGCCTGTTTCTATTTTGCAGGCTCCTTTGGTTAACTCAGCCCCTCTGCCCACTGCCCAACCCCCCACCCCCCATCTGTGTATCCTGGCTCCCACCCATGTTGCCAAGCATGCAGCCGTTAAGCCCCACCCCTTCACTCGAGACCCCCACTCACCTGCCACTGTCCGGGAGAGAAAACAAGGGAGCCACCCTCACGCAGAGGTTACGGAATAGCTTCTGCGGGACAAGGGCCAGATCCTCATGAGAAAAATCCACTTTGCTAAAGGTGAAAGAAATGTGACAGAGGAACAGGTACCTGCCAGGGCAGAGGTGGGCAACAATGGCCCTTTATGACTTGTGGACTTCAACTCCCAAAATTCAAGAGCTAGCATGGCTTGCTCAGGAATTCTGGGAGTTGAAGTCCATAATTCATAAAAGGGCCATAGTTGCCCACCCCTGTGCCAGGGGGTTCAAGTAGAAGGTGGACATCCACAGCTGAAGAAGTCCGATCCAATAAAGGAGAATATCTGTAGCTCGGGGGCTGAACTCAGGGGTCTTTGGTGCTCTCTGAGCTTGGCTGTTTTCTGGCGGACATTTCCTGACCCAGCTAGGTAACATCGTCAATGCTAGAGAGGAAAGGGGTTAGCGGAGAGGAGGAGGAGGAGGACGGTGGAGTCCTTGGTGGTCTCTGAGCTTGGCTGTTTTCTGGTGGACATTTCCTGACCCAGCTAGGTAACATTGTCAATGCTAGAGAGGAAAGGGGTTAGCGGAGAGGAGGAGGAGGAGGAGGAGCTCGTGGCAAGAAAAAGAGGGCATCGGATCGTGGAGGCCATTTCATCTCAGCTCTTCCACATCTCGGAGATCCACCAAGCAGAGATGGAGCAGGAATTGTTGGTCTCCTAAGGCTGGGGAGTTTCAGAGAAATCTTATTGGAATATCTATACGGTGGAATTCGACCGGTTTGGACTGGTTCGAGCGAACCGGCTGTTAAGTGTTCATCCGGTTTGCCAAACTGGTATTTGAATGGACTGGCTGGCCCCACCCCACCCTGCCCCTCCCCTCCCAGGGGTCTCCAGGTGGCCCATTTCCAATGCAGGTAAGTGCAGGATTCGCACAGAGGCTCTGGGAGGGAGAAGAACAGGCCTGCCAGAAGTCTGGAAATGGGCCTGTTTGCAGCTTCCAGGGGGCCTCCGGAGCCAGAGGGAGGCTGTTTTCGCCCTCCCAGAGGCCCGAGGGAAGCCTCCGGACTCCGGGAAAGGTAAAAAACGGCCCTCCGGGAAATTCTGGTAGGCCACGCCCACCATGGCCATGCCCACCCATCAACCGGGCAGCAAGCTCCCACCCCCGCTCCTCTTTACGTTGGCCTTACCAACCGGTGTCCTCTGCGTATCTTAAGAGAGTGCCCTGTGCATCTTACTCTGCCGTCTCTTCCCTTCCTATCCCCTCTTAGGAAGGATTCACTGAGCAATATTAAACAGACAATTTACCTGCTAATCTCACTCCCTCAATTCAGAGAGTTTCCCCAGGCTGGGTTTTTTTTGGGGGGTTGTTTTTTTCTCACAGCTCCTTGTTCGTAGGAATCCTGGGAGGTTTGGATGCCCCTATTAGTCCTCCTTTATCCCACAGCCTGTCTCCCTCCAAGCAATCAGCCCTCCAGTCGACAAAGCCAGAGATAAGCCGAACATGTATTTGCTCTCGACATTATCCATCCTCCCTGAAGCTATCTGATCTCCTGCCTGTCTGCCTCTTGCGCCCATCTCCCTGCTCATCTCATATTCCTTCCTCGCTGCCTTCCTCTCCGGAATCTCCCCATCAAAACAGTCCCTGCTCGCAGGAGGAACTGGGGCGACAGTGGCTCCCTGTGCGTATCATCCCGCGTCTCCCTATTTCTGAGCAGTAAGGCCAGCTACTCAATGCGGAATATGAAAATAGTATTGATTGTTTTGTGTGGGGGGGCGGGGGATGCAATTAGGCCAACAGGCAACGCAATACCGATTCAGTTCGGTGGAGAAGAAATTGGAGTTCTGGCAGACTTATGGAATCACAGGGCAGGAAGGCACCTTGGAGGTCACCTAGTCCAACCCCCTGCCTAAGGCAGGAATCCTTATGCCATTTCAGATAAATGTTTGTCCAGTCTCTTCTTGAAAGCCTCCAGGGATGGAGCCCCCACAACTTCTGGATGGTTGATGGTCCTCACTGTTTGGAAGTTTCTCCTTAATTCCAGGTTGCTTCTGGCCTTGATTGGTTTCCATCCGTTGGTTTTAGTTCCTGCCTTCAGGATTGTTTTGCTACCAGGTTGGCCAAACCGGTAACATTTCACCACTGCCCTGGATCTCCTATAATGTTAAAGAGGACTCAAAGAGAAGGTTAGCTTTGCAAACAGGAAGGCAATTGAGAAGGAAGACCAGGTGTGGCTAGAATAATACCGCCACTGTTGACATAAGCATGAGCGTACAGGGACTGGAGGAAACCGTTAGTGACAGACAATCCTGTCGAAACAATCTGCACTTGGATCACAAAAGCTTGGAAGCAACCAAACGAGGGGAAACCACAATCACAGAGCACGTCGCGTCTTGTTTGTGGATGTCGCTTTGCCAGCAACTGAACTGTCTCTTCACCGTCAGATTTCAACTCTTGAGTGGTTGTTTCCTCTTGGCCGGGCACTTCTCCGTTTGACAGCCGGACTATCAGCTGTCATACCTCATTTTCCGCCGGTTCCTAATATTCTCTCAGCACACAAAGGCTTTGGTCTGATGACCGTCCTCTCTGGAAGGACTTCAGCGCGCCGTTTAGAATAGCACAGAGCTGGCGGGGATCTTGGAGGTCCTCTAATCGAGCCCCCTGCTCAAGAAAGAGACCCTACCCCAAAATGACTGCCCGGTCTCTTCTTAAAAGCCCCCCGTGATGAAGCATCCACAATTTCTGGATGGCGAGTCGTTCCACCGGTCAGTTGTCCTCACCGTCCTTAATTCCAGGTTGCTTCTCTCCTCGGTTAGTTTCCCTCTGTTGCGTCTTGTCCTGCCTTCGGGTGCTTTGGAGAAGAGCTTGACACACACACCCCTCCTCTTCTCTGGGAGAGCCCCTCAAATATTGAAAATATTGTTGGGGATCCTTTTCTGCCTTACAATATTAATTATTCCTTCCCATAGGTCAGAGTCCCCAAACTTGGCAACTTGAAGACTTGTGGACTTCAACTCCCAGAATTCTCCCAAGTTGCCAAGTTTGGGGACGCCTGCCACAGGTTCTCTTCTGAGTTAATTATGTGTAAGTTAGGTAAAGTGGATATACCTATCTTATATTCTAACAGCTGGAATCACCCCTGCTTTGAATTTTCTAAGTTCAACCTGTATAACAGCCGTCCGTCTTGATGGCTGGTTCCAAAACCTGGATCTGGAAGCTTCCTGCTTGACTAGGTTGTATATCGCCCCATTTTCTGCTGTGTTGTGCATCTGGCGATGTTTTGGTGTGGAGAGTAATGTTGTTTGAAGCAGGCTGCTGGCACAGAGGATCTCTTGAGGGGGTCCTTGGTGGTCTCTGAGCTGGCTTGTTTTCTTGCAGATGTTTCATGACCCAAAGTAGGTAACATCATCAGTGCTAATCCTATCGCTAGCATTGATGATGTTTCCTAGTTGGGGTCATGAAACGTCTGCAAGAAAACTACCAAGGACCCCTCACGTCAAGCCTAAGCTACAAATATTCTCCTTAATTGTTTGATTCTCTTTGCAAAATTTCATTAGCCAATCTCGTACACAACTGCTTTTATCCCAATCCAGATCGTCCTCCGAGGTCATGTTCTTTCATTTCTCAATATTCACACATTCTTCTTCTTCCTTTTTTTAGTGCCTCTCTCAATTTTCCATAGAATTCCTCCCGGTGTGCCACCAGGCCCAACGAGGGTTCAAATTGGTGTAATGCTGATGTTTGTGGGATATACACTCAATTCCAGCAGGCAGTGACATTTGAATGTTTGTATGAACAGGCCCAATTCTGGGAGTCAAAATCCACAAGTCTTAAAAAGTTGCCACGGTTGGCAATTAATTAGATACGGAAAAAATTTAATATGGATAAACTAATTTACTAGTACTATGTGATTATTATTGATATGTATATTATGATTATGATTATTGTTGTATTTTTATGCAAAAACAATCGTACCCAGACAACAGGTTGCTCAGAGAGATAGAGAGGTTTTTATGTATATTAAGAAAAATGTATAAATACAACAAAAAATTTGTTAAAAATGTTGCCACAGTTGGACACTTCTGGACATGCTGGCTGGGGGATTCTGGGAGTTGAAGACCACAAGTCTTAAAGTAGCCAGCTTCTGTGGACCCCTGTTGTGGAAAGCCAGTGAAGCACCATGTTTCTCCAAAAATAAGAGCCTGTCTTATATTTTTTGCCACCCAAAAAAGGCCCCAGGTCTTATTTTCAGAGTATGTCATCCACTCACTAACCTCACTTGCACGCGTCACTCCCGGCCTCCTTTTCGCTGTCAGAGGCCTTCAGGAACTTCTTCTTCTGCGGCCGGCAAGGCTTTCCCGAAGGCCTCTGCAATGGATAGCAGAGCTCTGGATCGATCCTGAGCTTTGTTCTCAGCTCCAGAGGCCTTCGGGAAAGCCTTGCCAGCCTTACCATCTGCAGAAGAAATGGGCCGGCAAGGCAGGTGCCTAGCTACAACTGTCCAAAGGTAAGTAGTAGGGCAACTCCACCCACCCTCCATCCCCACCCTAGCTTAATTTTTCCCCTTCTACTCTGGAGTGGGCGCGATCTCAATTGGGGCTTATTTTTGGAGTAGGGCTTATACTGGGCATACCTGTAAAAAATCAAGCTAGGACTTACTTTCAGGGTAGGCCATATTTTTGGGGAAACAGGTTTACAGTGGAGGTCTTCCCTTGGAAGGGATCTCCAACATTTGAGGTGGTCATGGATGGGTTGAGTCTCCAGGGGGCTGAGGGCTTCTGTTCGACACCCCCTTTCCCACAATCCCTCTCTTCCCGCCCCGACAGGTGGAGCTATCCGATGGGACCTCCCACATCATCACCGATGCCTACGCTGGGAAAGAGTACATCATCCAGGTGGCCGCCAAGGACAACGAGATCGGCACATGGAGCGACTGGAGTGTGGCCGTCCATGCCACACCGTGGACCGAAGAGCCGAAACATCTCACTACTGAAGCCCAGGGAGCAGGTGAAGGGGTTGCGATCTTGGTTGGGTGGTGCAAAGGGGTAGGTGGGTGAGTGGACCTCCTTTGTGAGCTACGATGCACAAGGGCAGCATCAGGTTACACGAGTGGAACCTCCATATTCAGAGGTAGCCTATCGCAATTCCACACCAGTTGAGGAATCGTGCGTCCAGTTCTGGTCAATACAATACAAAAAGAAACCACTTGAGACTCTGGGAAAAGTCCAGAGAAGAGCAACAAAGGTGATTAGGAGACTGGTGGATAAAACCTATGAAGAACAGTTGCAGGAATTGGGTATGTCTGGTTTAATGAAAAGAAGGACTAGGAATGACGTGATAGCAGCCTTCCAATATTTAAGGGGCTGCCACAAAGAAGAGGGGGTTGATTTATTCTCCAAACCATCTGAAGACAGGAGAAGGAAGCAATGGGTGGAAGTTGCCAAGGAGAAGCCCAACCTAGAACTAAGGGAGAATAAATTCCTGATTGTGAGAACTGTTATTCAATAAGACAACTTGCAACGAAGCTCAGAGAGCACCAAGTACTCTACAATTCTCCTCCTCCTCCTCCTCCTCTTCCTCCTCCTCCTCCTCCTTCTCCTCCTCCTCCTCCCCCCCTCTTAATTGAGTAATGAAATACCTGCAAGAAAACAGCCAAGCTCACGGAGCAGCAAGGACCCCACAGTCCTCCTCTTCCTCTCCCTTCTAGCACTGATGATGTTGCCTAGTTGGGTCATGAAAAGTCTTCAAGCAAACAACCGCGCTCAGAGAGCTCAAGAGCCCCACAGTTCATCCTGAGCTGCAAATACCCTCTTGTGTTGGCAGATTTAGTGGTTTCCGACATGGACTCGTTTGGCCGGCTGGGGTTGAAGAGGAAGAGCCAAGGGACGTGGAGAGATTCGGTGTAAGCCTCGAGTTTCAGCGTTGGGGTGTTCCGGGCAGGATGGCCCCCTCCAGGGTCTCCTGACCGAACTGAGAAGGACTTGCCGTGGTGGTTCACCCTCCTTTCTTCCTTTCTTGCTTCGTTTCCTGCAACTTCCACCTGTTTGATTCAGTATTTCTGGGAAGCACCGAAAGGACTTCCTGACCGTGAGGACAACGAAACGGTGGAACAACCTGCCTTGAGAAGTTTGTGGATGCTCCATCACTGGAGATTTGAAGAAGAGACTGGACAGCCGCTTGTCTGAAATGGGATAGGGTCTCCTGCTTGCACAGGGGGTTGGACTAGAAGACCTCCGAGGTCCCGCCCAACCCTATTATAAGAGCCACAGTGACGCAGTGGTTAGAGTGCAGTACTGCAGGCTCCTTCTGCCGACTGCCGGCTGCCTGCAGTTTGGCAGTTCGAATCCCACCAGGCTCCAGGTGGACTCAGCCTTCCGTCCTTCCGAGGTGGGTCAAATGAGGACCCGGATTGTTGGGGGCAAAGAGGTTGACCCTGTAAACTGCTTAGAGAGGGCTGGAAAAAGGACAGTGAAGTGGCATATCACTCTAAGGCAGTGGTGGGATTCAGAAATGTTTACTACCGGTTCTGTGGGCGCGGGTTGGTGGGCGTTGCCAAGTGACTGGGTGGGCGTGGCTTTTTTTGCAACCCCCCAACCATTTTGGGGAGCTTCTTAGCCAAAGAGGAGCCTCTGGGGGGGGTCGTTTTTGCTCCCCTAAGGCTCCTCTGGGGCTTTCGAAGAAAAGGAACGGAGCATGGGAGGGGCACGCAGCACGCCCCCCTCCAAGCTCTGTTTTGGGAGCTTCCTAGCCTCAGAAGAGCCTGGGGGGGGGGTCGTTTTTGCTCCCCTAAGGCTCCTCTGGGGCTGAGCTCCTCCCTCTATTTTTGGCCTTCCTGGGCCTCGAAAAGGGGAATCCTGACACAGCTGATCTTATCTACTGATGATTGTTGGGAGGGGGAAAGAAAGAAAGAAAGAAAGAAAGAAAGAAAGAAAGAAAGAAAGAAAGAAAGAAAGAAAGAAAGAAAGAAAGAAGGAAGGAAGGAAGGAAGGAAGGAAGGAAGGAAGGAAAGAAAGAAAGAAAGAAAGAAAGAAAGAAAGAAAGAAAGAAAGAAAGAAAGAAAGAAAGAAAGAAAGAAAGAAAGAAAGAAAGAAAGGAGGAAGGGGAGAGAGAGAGAAAGGAAAGGGAAGGAAAGGAAAGGAAAGGAAAGGAAAGGAAAGGAAAGGAAAGGAAAGAGGGGAAAGAGAGAGAAAGAAAGAAAGGAAAGAAAGAAAGAAAGAAAGAAAGAAGAAGGAAGGGAGGAAGGGGGAGAGAGAGAGGGAGAGAGAAAGGAAAGGAAAGGAAAGAAGGAAGGAAGGAAGGAAGGAAGGAAGGAAGAAGGAAGGAAGGAAGGAAGGAGAGGGAGGAGGGAGGGAGGGAGGGAGGGAGGAAGGGGAAGAGAGAGAGAAAGAAAGGAAAGAAAGGAAAGAAAGAAAGAAAGAAAGAAAGAAAGAAAGAAAGAAAGAAAGAAAGAAAGAAAGAAAAAGAAAGAAAGACCTTAGGCGAATGTCAGGCAGGCGGGTGGGGTGAGCGAGTATCGAGCGGGAGGGCGACAGGGTGGGGGGGCGAACTTACTACCGGTTCAGCGATGCCCGCCAAGTTCTTGCTACCAGTTCGCCCGATCCGGTGTAAACCGGCTGACTACCACCACTGGTCTAAGGGCTATTGCTATTATCCTACCTTCCGTGTCCTCATCCGAGGACTCCCTGCCCGGAGGGAGGTTAGCAAAATGGAGCCGAGAGGTGGGCAACCTCTCCGAGCCAAAGGATGCCGCAGAGGAGAAGGCCCCATTTTTCCCTCTGCTCCGAACGGGAAGGCCAGCTAGGCCTGGGGCCCATTTTTTGTTGTTGTTGTTCAGACTGAAGGTTGACAACATGAAGGGCCCTAAAAGGCAAGAAAGGGGGTGTCCTTAGGACAGGGGGTCTCCAACCTTGGCCTCTTTAAGCTTTGCTGGCTGAGGCATTCTGGGAGATGAAGTCCGCAAGTCTTAAAAGTGGCCGAGGATGGAGACCCCTGCCGTAGGGTGTGTGTGTTTCTGATGGGGCTTTGCTGCCCCCTGGTGGCCGTTTGACCACACGCAAGCTGGAAACTTCTGCTGCTATTTCCACCCTAAATCCCTGGGAATTCGAGCGAGGTTTCATCAACCTTCCTTCAGTGCAGGAAGCCTGTTCAGACAGACAAGGAACACCCAACTTTAGGGCACTAAGTGAGGAATGGTTGTTTTGAAACAGAGGCCAGCCAGCCGTTAGCAGTCAGGGCTCTGTGTCTGTGTGTGTGTGTGTGTGTGTGTGTGTGTGTCTGTGTGTGTGTGTCTGTGTTTATTGCCTTTTTCTCCTCCCAAAAGGGAGCTGGTGATTGGGGTCGGGGTGGGAATAGCTGCTAATTAGTGCTTCTCTCTCCTCTCGTTTCTTCGGGACATTAATAAATGCACCGAAGCCTTTTTTTTTTTTTTAAGCCTCGTAGGAACTTTGTTAAGATGGTTTTACCCGGGCTCTGTTCACCCGTGAACAGCAAGTTAACTCACTTGCTGCTTGCTGTTCGTGTAGAACCCCCAAATAAATCTACTTCTGGGGGGGGTGGTTTAGCCGTGAACCGAACCCCCAAATAAATCTTATGTACTGTTTATTTAGCACGGGGCACAAGAGAAGACTTTCATCTGGAAAACGATGGGAGGGATATGGACGAGACGCAAAGGTGCACTCATAGGAACAGAGTCGGAAGGGACCTTGGAGGTCATCTAGCCCAACCCCCTGCTTGAGCAGGAGACCCTGTGCCATTTCAGACAAAGGATTGTCCCGTTGCTTCTTGAAAGCCTCCAGGGATGGAGCGCCCACAGTTTTCTGAAGGCAATTCCACTGCTTACTTAACAGAATAACAGAACTGGGAGGGTCCCTGGAGGTCTTTTAATCCAGGGGTCTCCAACCTTGGCCACTTTAAGACTTGTGGACTTCAACTCCCAGAATTCCTCAGCCAGCTTTGGTAATCTAAGGCAGGGGTCTCCAACCTTGGCCACTTTAAGACTTGTGGACTTCTGGGAGTTGAAGTCCACAAGTCTTAAAGTGGCCAAGGTTGGAGACCCCTGTTCTAATCCAACCCTCTACTCAACCAGGAGAACCTACACAATTTGAAACAAATGGCTGTCCAATCTCTTCTTAAAAGCCTCCAGGGATGGAGCACCCACAATTTCTGGAGTCCAGCTGTTCCACTGGTTAATTGTCCTCCCTGTTAGGAAGTTTCTCCTTAATTCCAGGTTGCTTCTCTCCTTGATGAGTTCCCATCCGTTGTTTCTTGTCCTGTCCTCTGGTGTTTTGGAGAACAATTTGACCCTCTCTTCTTTGTGGCATCCCCTCAAATCCTGGAAGACTGCTATCCTGTCACCCCTAGTCCTTCTTTTCTGTAGACTACACACACCCAGTTCCTTGCAAGCCTCGAGTCCTAACACAATACAGTCGTAGTTTCATACCAACTAAAGAGAGGCCAGACCAAAAAAATTAGACTTCTAGTTGCAGACCCGGGCACAGTCTCTACCTCGACAATTCCCTGAAGGGAGGCCGAATCCCACTCTGGTCATATTTCTGGGCCTGAAGGGGAAAGAGGAAAGAACCAGAAGTTCCCACACACACACACACACCAAATTGTCTTGCTGGCCTTGAGTCTTTGGGTAGAAGAGACTCTTGGTGGTGCTCAGGGCTACAACAGACCCTCAACATGGAGATGATGCTTCGTGGTGCTCCAGAGCTTGGAACCCGTTTAGGCCCACTTTGGATCTGGGGTGTTGACTGAAAGGCTGCGGTCAGAGGAGCAGGGTGGGTGGGTGGGCCCGGCAACGGCTAAAACCCCACTGTCAGCTCCTCCGTTCAATGCCAATGCCTCCAGCCCAAAGCCACAAGGGTGACAACAGTGTCCTTCCAAGGCTGCAAAATTCACCCTTGGTTTTTCTGCAGGGGAGGTGCAGATGTTGACTTGGGCTCAGGAGGCAAGAAAAACCCAAATTTGACCTTTAGATCATAATAGAGTGAAATGGAATGGAATGGAATAGAAAATAGAATAGCAAATAGAATAGAAAATAGAATAGAATAATTGTACTGTCACTTTGAATGTCCACATGAAAATGAACCTTCATTGCATACACCTCTCCAAGGGTCACCACCTCCAATGTTCACTTCATGAAACATGAAAAAATACAAGCATACATACATAGTTATGCATGTACCAACATATTAGCAATAGCAATAAGACTTAGACTTAAAGTCTGCTTTCCAGCCCTCTCTAAGCGGTTAACAGAGCCAGCCTCTTGTCCTCAACAATCTGGGTCCTCATTTGACCCACCTCAGAAGGACAGAAGGCTGAGTCCATCTGGAGCCTGGTGAGAATCAAACTTCCAAATTGCAGGCAGCCGGCAGTCAGCAGAAGTAGCCTGCAGTGCTGCACTCTGACCACTGCGTCCCCGTGGCTCTATATATTATATGACCCAGAGAAACCGCATGGTCTAGTTTGGATGTACTGTACTGTATATGCGCGTATATAGCGAGAAAAACGAATCCTGCGAGTTTACCAAACGGGTGGCATGGGGAACAAAGCTGTCCCAGAATTGCTAGTCCTACTATAAATGCTCTGGAACCTCCTCCCAGAGGGGGAAAACAGAAAGAGACCGTGGAGTGGATGTGTGAGGTCTCTAACGATGCTTTGAGCTCCAAGCACATAGCGCTTATAAGAAGTATCCTGAATTACAGGAAGTGAGCATCCTATCTCTGCTGTCCTCATCACTCTCTATAGGGTCTTTCTATCTGAGACACCGCAGCCCCCAAACCAAACATGGATGAGGTTTGTTAACACGCTCTCCATCGTGCCTCTGTAAAAAAAATGATAATCCTGGAATTGTATCCTCTTTTCCTTCCTGCAGAGACCACCACCAGCAGCACCTCCACATTTGAGGTTCCCCCTACCACCAAGATGTATGACTCAGAGGAACAAAGCAGTGATGAAGCCGTGTCACCTTCTGTGGTCCCAGCTCTGGTCTTGGTGGCATTCGCCCTTCTCTTAATCTAGTGAGTATCTCATCTAACCAGGGTTTTCCCGGGGTGGGAAGAGGGTTCAAGGAGAGACCGAGAAGGTCGGGTGCAAAGAGAACAGAAGGCCATGCGAGGAAGGAACTGCCGGTGGCTGCATGACATCCTTAGATCCTCCCTGTCGCTGAAATTGAGAATGAAAATGGCCGTCTTTTGATGGAGCCGGTTTTCAAACAGTGGCAGTGATGGTGTCTGTAACAGTCCAGATGAGGAAAGAGGAAGGACATCCTCCAAAAATAGATCCCCAAAGCAAAGACAAGACGTCCACAGGAAGCGGAGCTTGTATTTTGAGGTCACCATCCTCTTCACCTTCCTGCAGAACCTTCCTGATAAAATGTCCTCCCCACCTTCCAAAGGATGTCATCATGGCCTCTGGCAACCCTCCGTGAGACCTGTGTCCTCCCTCTCACAGTCCT
The DNA here is from genome assembly GCF_049901715.1 of Pseudonaja textilis. NCBI lineage: Eukaryota > Metazoa > Chordata > Lepidosauria > Squamata > Elapidae > Pseudonaja > Pseudonaja textilis. The sequence continues at coordinate 256,340,279 of NC_141991.1, forward strand.
TCATGTGGTACCCACAACCATTCTCCTTCCACTCCGAGAGGAACCCAAAGTAGGAGAACACCGTAGGTGGTTTCCATCACCTTTCTTCTTCAGAAGTCCCCTCTGAGTCTGTCCCCATCTTGCTTTCCAAGGTCATCTCAGTGACTTTCTTCTCCTGGTCCCTTTGTCCATTGGAGGCACTCCCACTGGTGATCCTTTCTTCACCCAGGCCCATCTGGAGGCCCCATGGCTGAACCTTCTCTCTTCACATTAAGCTTCTCTAATTGGGGGAGCTCTTCATTTGGGCAGCTGTGATTCTCCAAGTGCTGGAAAGCTGCCCTGGAGGAAGACAGCCGTGGAATCTCCTCCTGTTGACCTCCAGGTGTCTTGGGAGCCCTGCAGATGTGGCAGTGCTAGGCCCACTAAGGCAGGGGCCTCTAACTGTAGCAACGTTGAGCAGGGTGGGATGCAAATATTTTTATTACCGGTTCTGTGGGAGTGGCTAGGTGGGCATGGCCGTGTGACTGGGTGTGCAGCACACACACACACACACACACACACACACACCGCGTGCTCCTTTTTGCCTCCTGGGCCTCAGGGAAGCCTCCTGGGCAAAGGAGTAAGACAGCGAGGGGAATCCCAGCATAGCTGATCGTCGGAACAGCTGATCGTCAGGAGGAAAAAAAGAAAGAGGAACACCTTAAGGAGTGACTGGGTGGGGAGAACGCAGTCAGTGATGCTGCACATGCGCGATGAGAACTGACTGGGTGGGGAGGGGAGGGACGGGTGGAGTGGGGCGGGGCCAGCCAGGGGTACGATCTGCCGGTTCTCCGAACTGCACAGAATCGTAACAACTGGTTCTATTAAACCGGTCTGAACCAGTACAATCCCACTCCTGACAATGATACTGGTGGACTTCGGCTCCCAGAATTCCCAGAGTTGAAGTCCCCAAGTCATAAAGCGGCCAGGGTTGGAGGCACCTGCACTCAGGGGTTTCAGGGTTTCAAGGTACCAGGGAATCCTGAAGGGGGTTCCTAGGGCAGCTCCTGGGCTCTGTGGGCTGTCGCAGCTTGCGCTTGAATGCTGGAAGGACTCCGCAACCCATGTGCAGATGCCCTTGACTCTGGCCAGCTTCCAAATACGGTTGCTTTGAATTTTGATTGGCCTCACACTTCGGGGCTGGAGATTTCATTATGCAGATAGTCCTTGATTTAACAATCCGTCACTTAAAATAACGGTTAAACATTACAACAGCACTAAAAACAGTGATGTATGACTGTTCTTCACACTTTGCAGCATGCCAAGGTCACGTGATCCAAATTTGGATAGTAAGAGCAAGAGCAGTTAGACTTATATACCGCTTCTGGGTCAAGAGGTTCATCCCTGAATTTCTCGGCCTCTTCCTGAAGTTCCTAAACCCCCATCTTGCAAAGAGATTAACTGAGGGGTGGGCTGCTGGGGGCTCTCCCTAGATAAGACTCTGCAGCGCTTGGAGGGTCCCCCAACAACCTCAGCAGGACAAGCAGCAAGGGAAAGCACTTAATAGGCTTAATCGAACTTCTGGGCATTCAGCCAAGAGCATTAAACACCTGGTAAAAGTGTGGCAAGCTAGATAAACAATCCACTCAGCACTTGCAAGGGAGAGCCATTGAGAAAACCAGATAACATAGACACTTGCCTCCGAGGTGATTAATTCCCAAATAATAAGAATCATGTCACTCACCAGAAACTCCACTAAGACGCCAAGATCCCTCTCACAGTCACTGCTATCAAGCCAGGTTTCATCCAGTCTTTTATTTAAGTGTTAAATGCACGAAATAATAAACAACTTTTGGGCATGTTATCTTTTTTTAGGTAATTAGGGCAAAGAAACGACCTCAGGTTGCTCGTACCCACCCAGTCACATGACTACCTAGCCACGCCCACCCAGCCGTGCCCACCCAGCCCGTCATTAGGGCAGAGAGCCCCTTGCTAAAAAAATTGGAAACCCTCCTCTGCCCGAGAGGCAGAGAAGGCATCCTGTCCACTTCTCTCCCTTCTTCCAGCCTCGGGGTCCCTTTGGAAGGCCACCCCCTTGCCCGCCCACCCACCTGGTCCTTCCCTCTGTTTTGCACCCAGTCGGATGATTGTGTCTCTTTCTCTTCTCGGCTTCTTCGCTTCCTTGAAGGACGAGTCCTCGGAGAGCCAGGCGCTCCCGGATCCCCCCTCCTCCGCTCTCGCCCACCCACCACAACCTGCCCTGGATGGAGCCAAGGACTTCTCCGCGCCAGGCGAGATGGCGGGTGGGACAGGAGGGAGCCGCCCTCCGGAGCGCACCAGGGAGGAGCCCCCAGGCTCGGGTCATACAGCTAAGCCACCAAGCCAAAGATGCTTCCTTCGGCCACCACAGTAGGACCCTCAAAGCGTGTGGACAGGGCAGCTCAGACCGGGGGCCCCGAGGGCCACACGGAGCTGGGAGCTCTCTGCTTTTTCTGAACTGGGAGAAGACGAACCTCGGCAAGTCCTCGGCTGAGCAAGGCGTGGAAGTTGTGGGGAGGGACCCTCCCAGACCCCCTCTGGGAACCCCAAGACTTCCGTGGTGGAGAGGGTGGGGTCTTTCTCTGCCTGCACTGACATCATCGTCGCCGAAAGATGGGGGCTGTTCCTGGACCATCCCCCATTGCCTCCCCTCTTTGTAATGGAGTCTGTTTGGTTTATACAAGGATCACTGAGGTTTCTGTACTGCTCTTATTATGGGGGGTGGAGGGTGGAGGGTGGGATCCACATGGGGGTGGGGTCTGTAGCTAAGCCGAGACACCCCACTGACCCTCCTCAGCTCATCCTCCTCCCCCCAACCTGTTTTGTAACACTCCCCTTCTCTCCTGCCCCAGAACCCACTTCCGATCTCGCCCCTCTCCCCCGTTGGGGTGCAGCATTTCAGACCGTAAGCCCCTCTAACCTCCCCCCTTCGAACGTATGCTGTCTTTGAACTTTTTATAGATGTACATAAAAATTTTAAGACTCAACGTGCACACAAACCCACACCCACACCGGAAAGGGGAGGGGGAGGGGGAGCCCAGCAGAGAAGATGCTCATTAAATGTGACCATTTCATTACAACTTTTGTGGACCGCAGTTGTGTGTGTCTGTTGCTTTCCATCACCAGGCTAGTGGTCTGCAGGAAGACGGGCTGGGCGGGGCGGGGGGGTTGGAGTGCACAAAAGTCAGGATTCGGGCACAAGGAAGTTGGGGGTGGACGTGTCTGCCAGCTTAGGTCAAAAAAGTCAAGATGGCATCAATGGCAAATGTGATCAAGACGCCGTCTATTTTTCAGGCGTAATGCAGGTCTCCGATATTTTGGAAAATAACCTGGGGATTTTTTTTTCTTGCTCAAGCTACCCAAGAGCCAGAGGGTAGAGATTTGATCACACTTGTGTTTACGTGACCAGAAACCCTGCCCTGTTGCTGACGGGGTGAGGCCAGCCTTGCAAGGGGCGTCTGCATCTTAGAGGGATGAAGGACAAGGGGAGATTCAGACCCGTTTCTCAACCTCGCGTTTGAGAATTGAGTTTGATCTGGGGAAAGCCGCTTGGCTTTTCAGAGTCTCCATCTCCGCCTCCTGTTGCTTCTGGATTCCGGATGTCCCGTCTGGCAGCTGCAAGCTATTTTGATAAAAGGGAATATTGGTGGCTCTGGGTTGAACGTGGTCCTCTCTGAGCTTGGTTGTTTTCTTACGGACATTTTACTACCCAACCAGGTCACATTAAGAGTGCTGGAAAGGAGGAGGAGGAGGATGGGGCAGAGAGGAGGAGGGAGAGGAGGAAGAGGAAGTTGGGAGAGAGAGGAGGAGGAAGAGGGGAGAGGAAAACTCTTGGAGTCTTGGTATTGTCATCGTGGCTTGCTTGCAGACATTTCATGACCCAACTAGGGAACATCATCAGTGCTAGCAGGGAGTCGTACGCAAGAGAGATTTCTGAACAGAATACCTTCTTGGTGTAAATACCACTTGAAGATGGATGCGCTGCAATCCCAGAATTCCCCAGCCAGCCAAGGAAGATACTCGGCTCGTTTCTTTGGGCCTTTCCCACCGCTGAGCTGATGTCCCTCCCAGCTTCCATTCTTCTGGCCTTGGGGGGAAGGCCCCTGGCCTGGACCCCTCTGCCCCCAGGCTCCTATCCCTCACCCGCCTCTGCCGCTTTGCTTCGCAGGCCACGCAATCCTCAATCCTCCCAGACGCAGGTGGGGAGTCCTGGGGACAAAGTTTTGCAGACTTCACTCACTTTGCAGACAGGAAAACATATTTTAGCGCAGCTGGGCACCAAATGATGATGTGAAAATGAGACTCAACACCTTCATGTGGACAGCGCATTAAAAAAAAAATGCATGTGGCTAGGAGGAAGTGGGGATAGCCTCAATCTGACTGAAAGGGAGGCGTCCTTTTGTCAACTCATAAAACATTTCTATGCCTGTTTTATAGTTGCCAACAGAAAGGGGAGGGGAAGGAGTTTGAAGGGAGCAGTGCAGCAGTTTGGAACCGAAAGTGCAATCCATTCGTGTCTTGCAAAGATTATAACTAAGCGACTGGAGTTTCTGCCCACAAAAATCTTTAATTGGAGAACGTGATTGACGACTCTTGGCTATGGACGTGTTTCGTTGGAGAATATGTGTTGAGGTAATTCCCCGTTAGGAGAATAAGCACATACAGGGAGACGTAGTGAGAGTAGTGTTGGAATAATACACACAGAGCACACGGATACACTGTACAGTAAATGTAGGTTTTTACTTCCAGAAAGGTTTAAGCAAATAAGCAATCCAAAATCATTCACAGGTAAATCAGTCAGTTTTTCAATCCAGGGATAATTCAAATATCAAATTCCAGTGTCAAAAACAGTTCAGTATCAGACTTACATTAAATCCAATAATATCAGTCAGTTAGAAGAAATGGAGGAACAGCAATACTTTCCAACAGAAGGAAACAGAGATACTCACTCAGACACACTCTCTTCTGAGACTAAGACTAAGACAACCCAGGTTTCTGGCTCCATCTTATGGCCGTTTGAGAAACCGCATCCAACTGAAGTTTTGCATTTTCTTAAACATACAGTTTTAAAATGTCTATCCTGGTTTATATATTTCTAACCCAAATACCTGTTAGGTGACTTATATTCCTAACAATATGAATTATGATGCACCCAGAGCAGTGGGGTGGGGGAAACCAGGGTCAAGGGTGATAGTGAATTACTTGTCTCAGAATTGGCTACATACAGGTCATGCCAATAGAATAGAATTCTTTATTGGCCAAGTGTGGTTGGACACACAAGGAATTTGTCTTGGTGCAAATACTCTCAGGGTACATAAAAGGAAAGATACATTCATCAAGAGCCAAGAATCATCAGGTACAACACTTAATGATAGTCATGGGGTACAAATAAGCAATCAAATCATACTAGGAAACAGTCAATATGTCATTCCTAATGAATTCTTTGAAGTTTTTTGAAGTCTGGCTCAAGGCTCATGATTTAATGAGGGCAATTGCTGGAATCCTGACACTTTTCTTCTTTGGGCAGTCTTGTCTTCCCCTCCCCCCCCCCTCACCAGAAGCCCCCAGTTTCTGCTCATTCCCATCCCCCACCCCACCCCACCCCACTGACCAAGGATTTTCTCCAAGGATTTTGAGGCTGCCTTTAAATGCGCCGTTAATGGCTCAATCATTGATTAATATTTCATCCGCGCTGAAAACATCTGGGAATTAATTATGCACTCATCGTACATTCACATCCCCAAAGCCCAGGGGATTGGATGGCACTAGGGAGAGACAGTGAGTCCTTGCAGAGTCCAACTTGGCTGGTGGCAGCTTTGCCCTGCCTGGTGCCCAGCCCTCACCTGAAGAATCCAGGGCGGATGGTAGCGGCTACCATCAAATTAAGCCCTTCTCACCCAAGTGGGTCCCAAAAGGGCCGGCAGATGCCCGTTTAGTTTTGAATCGTTTATTGTTCTGACCCAAACCTTGTTCCAAGGAAACAAACACCAAACAGAGATAAAAGCAAAAGCTTTTAATGCTTCTCTACGAATTCCATTCCTTCCCAGTTAAAAGGCTGTTTCAAATTAATTATTTCTGATAAGAACGAGCCTTGCCAAGGTGGTGCAAAGCTGCCAAGAACGCTAGATAAAGTTACTGAGAAATATTTCAAACCCAAAGAGTCTCCAAACACAAACTAAGAGAGTCCGAACGTCCACAAGGTTTGAATGCAAAAACTTCTTCGCTTCCTGCAAAGAACTCCGGTTTCTCTGCTGGCTTTTATCCCTGAAGGGAGGGGCCATTACCTTGCAGCCTTACACCTGAGTCTCCCCAGCTGGTCTTTCGTTCGAGCAGCCCTGCGCACATGCGCACTGGGCACAGGCTCCTCGGGGGCCTCTTCCTCACTGCTGCCAGCCTCCACAATCTCTGAAGGCAGCACTCCCCTCCCTGATGGTCCTGGCCCCATCCCTGCATCGCACGCAGGCCCCTCATCCGAGTCCTCACTCTCCGAGGCCTCTGTCGTCCTCACCTGCTGCCAGCGAACCACAACAGTGTATACAGATAATACAGGTAGCCCTCGACTTACGATGGTTCATTTATGGCATTGAAAAAAGTGGCTTTGATCCCTTTTCACGCAACCATTGAAGCATCCTCCACAGTCATGTGATCAGAATTGAGACACTTGGCAGCTGTCTCGTATTTATGATGGTCGCAGTGTCCCGGGGTCATGTGATTCCCTGTTGCGACCTTCTGACAAGCAAAGTCCATGGGGAATCCGAATTCACTTAACCACCATGTTACTGTTCTGACCAAGGCTTCCTGAGACAGTAACAATCACACAGTCCCACACTGGTCCCCAAAACCTTTGTTTTTATTTCAATGGCTGTGAATTATAGGCATTCCCAGCCCGTAATGAGTCCCAAACAGTTTGTGAATAGTCCAACAGAAGTTCTGCCACAATCCTTTGGGATAAGCCTGATAAGCACCCACCTTTATCTCCCTTGAAATGCTGCCAACGACTAAATTGCCCATTAGCTGTACAAGGCCAAACGGAGCACAATGTCCAGAGTTTAAACCAACCAGAATGAACAAAGTTGCTTCCTGCAAAAGCTCCTGTCCCTTTGCTCCTCCTTTATGTCTTATGGAAGAGGCCAATCACCTCCAAGCCTTACTCCTGAGTGGCCCCTTTTGTCTTAGCTGTTTTTGCCTTCTGGCAGCTCTGTGCATGTGCGCACTGGGAACAGGCTCCTGCTGTTCCTCTGCCTCGCTGCTGTCAGATTCTGGAGGCTCCGGAGTCGGCACACAACTCCCAGGTGGCCCTGGCCCCATCTCTGCGTCGGACGCAGATCCCTCATCCGAGTCCTCCCCAGACTCCAGGACTGGCCCCTGTTCTTTCCCACTGTCCGACTCTGCTGCCAGCTTCACAGGTTGCTGGCAGACCACAACAATTACTTACTGAACAACTGTGGCAAGAAAGCTTGTAAAATAGGGCAAAACTCGCTTAAGGACTGTCTCACTTAGCAACAGAAATTTTGGGCCGAATTGCGAGTCGAGGACTGTCTGTATCCACTTTGAACCTCCAGAATAAGCCAGGGAGCTCACTGTACGCACGAAGGCGGCATGTGCAAATGTTTTGGAATTTCTTGATCATATTCCCAATACATGCACACACACAAATTGTGTGTAGTTAAGATTCATGTTGAGCGTTATTTGTGCCCCCGGATGAAAACAACATCTTGCAGAAAAGGTGTGTGCCTACAAAAAAAAATATGAACAAAAATGGGCGTTCTCTGAGCATTTTTGGCTAGATTTGTGAACAATTTGTCCTGCATTTGGTGAGAAGAATGTTTGGGTACAACAGGGGTCCCCAAACTTGGCAACTTTAAGACTTGTGGATTTCAACTCCCAGAATTCTCCAGCCAGCACAGCTGGCTGGAGAATTCTGGGAGTTGAAGTCCACAAGTCTTAAAGTTGCCAAGTTTGAAGACCTCTGAGGTAAAAGCAAGGAAGGCAGAATTATTCTGGAGGCCTCAGTTTACCTCTTGGGAGCTGTTCTAAGCTGTGCAGTTTTTTTTCCAGGAGACCCCAAACCAGCATTTCTCAACCTCGGCCACTTTAAGAGACAAAGACTTCAACTCCCAGAGTTCCCCAGCAGAACTGGCCAAGGAATTCTGGGAATTGAAGTCCATGTATCCTTTTGTTTAACAGTTTATACATTTTCCCTTAATATACATAGGTGCTTTGCGACTAGTGTATTGTCTGGGTCAATTTGCTTATATATTATTACTTTTCTAGCTCCTCATGTCTACCTCTTATTATCTAACCATTTGTGAATCAAGTCCCGTGTTTGAAAACACTCTGTATCCTTTTTTTCTTTAATGTCAGTCTGTCCATTTCTGCAAAATCTAAGTTATATACATAAAAGCAAAATACCCCACATGCATCATCACAAAATCTCGAGAACTGTAAAGCCTACAAAACTTGAAATTTGGCCTGTATGTTAGTCTTGGCTTCTAGGAGCTCCCTAAGAAAGGATTTTTCAAAATGACCATCAGAGCATTTAGAGTATTTCCTATATTGTTGTTGTTGTTGTTGTTGTTGTTGTTGTTGTTGTTGTTGTTGTTGTTATTATTATTATTATTATTATTATTATTATTATTATTATTATTAACACACTCTGATGCCAAAGAGTTCTACTCCCCCTCCCCACCTGGAAAAGAAATCTCTTCCAAATGCAAAACACAAGCAGAGGAGAGGAGTTTCACTTTCAGTTTCACAGCCCCAAGCAGCTTTAGTACACAACAGTTGAGCTAAGCCATGCCCAGGCTCCTTGCTGTCTCCTTCTTGCTCACACAGCAAATACTGTTTCAGCTTCCAAACAGCCCTCAACTCTCTCACACACTGACAGGATGCTAGGCGGATGAATACCGATGGATGCTGGTAGGCAGAGGCAGAATTCCCCCCCGCCCTTATTTTCCTCCCCAAAAACTAAGCCCGACCACATAGTTTCCTAGCGAAACATGAGTATCCAGCTAGTATTTTATTTACATCTTCTCTCGGTTTTTCTTCGTTTTTCCAGTATGGTGCAAATACAATTTTTGCTGCTGTCCTAACATGTATTAAATACAAACTCCCCTAATCGTACTTTTCTGGTATTATACCTAACAAAAATATTTCCGGCTTATAATCCACATGCACCTTTAACATTTTTTGTAGCCCATGAGAAATTCTGGCCTACACCGAAGGGCTGTCCAAGGCAAAGCAAGTGGTATCTCCCAGAGGAGTCACTTCCTTCCAAAGGAGTGGAGATGCAAACAGCCACCAAAGCCTTGAGAGATGAAGCTGAACTCGAACTCGGAAGGGGGGCTTCAGGCAGAGGGGGTCTCCTGGGCCAGGAACCGATCCTAGCAGGTGGCCCGAACAAGACAGGGAGCCCCACCTCAAGGTGGAAGCAGCTGCAGCCCCTGCAGTGACCACTTGGTGGCTACCAACTCGTGTGTTCCCTTTGCTGGGGTAAATACAGATGCAGAAACAGATTATCAGAGTTGGAAGAGACTTTGGAGGTCATCTAATCCAACCTCCCACCCAAGCAGGAGACCCTACACCAGGGGTGTCCAACCTTGACAACTTTAAGACTGGTGGACTTCAACTCCCAGAATTCCTCAGCCAGCTTTGGTAATCTAAGGCAGGGGTGTCCAACCTTGGCCACTTTAAGACTTGTGGACTTCAACTCCCAGAATTCCTCAGCCAGCTTTGCTGGCTGAGGAATTCTGGGAGTTGAAGTCCACAAGTCTTAAAGTGGCCAAGGTTGGAGACCCCTGCCTTAGATTACCAAAGCTGGCTGGGGAATTCTGGGAGTTGAAGTCCTCCAGGCTTAAAGGGGCCAAGGTTGGAGACCCCTCCTTCACAACCCATCTTAAAGGCAGGACAAGAAACGACGGATGGGAACTAACGAAGGAGAAATTTCCTGACAGTGGGAACGATTTACCAGTGGAACAACTTGCCTCTAGAACAGGGATGGCTAACCTGTGACACGCGTGTCACTCATGACACGCCGAGGCACTTGGACTGACACGCCTGTTGGTGTGGGGAAAACCTGCACATGTAGAGGCTGCCTGTGCTCAGCTCCAATCCCTGCTCCCTGCTTGTTGCGTGGAGGCGTAGTGTCACCGCTGCCGCAAGATCTTTGCAGCAGAGAACCAGGTTTAACCACCATAAACTGAGGTTTGTCACTTTCATTACCTCCGGAACGCTACAGGAGGAAAGGAGATCCGTGAGGTTCACAGCCCTGTAAGGTGGCCTTTCCGATCCCCACATCCTGCACCTGCAGCTCTGACACCAGTTTCACAGCCCTGTGTGATCCCCCCAGCCCAGTCCCTGTCATAAACCAAATTATTGATATTTCTCGAAGTGACACATGGCTGGGTATAGAGTGTGGGCATCCTACAGAAAGCCAGTGGACCCCATAAGCCCATCCGGACCACCCCAAAAGACCAGAGTGGGATTTAGAATGAAGACCTTGGAGGTCTTCTAGTCCAGCCCCCTTGCTCAAACAGGAGAGCCTGTTCCATTCTGGATAAATGGCTGGGTATAGAGTGTGGGTGTCCTACAGAAAGCCAGTAGACCCCATAAGCCCATCCGGACCACCCCAAAAGACCAGAGTGGGATTTAGAATCTGAGGAAGGCTACACTTTTTCCCGATTTTCGACACACCAAGCTGAAAAGGTTAGCCATCACTGCTCTAGAAGTTGTGAATGGCCCAACCCTGGGAGTATTTAAAGAAGAGATTGGACAACCGCTCGGCTGAAGTGGAGTAGGGTTTCCTGCCTAAGCAGGGGGTTGGACTAGAAGACCTCCAAGGTCCCGTCCGACTCTGTTATTCTGTTCTACCACCTGTAGTTCTCCTGACTTCTGGAAACAGGTGCGGGAGAAAGGAAAGCTGGAGGGAGAAGTGGCCGGAATCCCAGCTGGGGGTTGGGAGGGTCAAGAGCACTTGAGCGTTTCCTGGGAGTTTTACGGACGCTGTGCTGAAACCGGGTGAGGCCCCAGCCGGTTGTCTTGCTGGGCACCTGTAAAGGGGCTGTTTTCAGGAAAACGCCAGCTGGGCTCTTCCCCAAAATTCCCCGTTGATGGATTTGGGGTGCAGGAAAACCCACCGATCTCCGCCCAAGAGGGAGATGCTGGACGTCCATTGGCAAACCAATCGCTCCGTGGGCAAAAGTCTGGGCCAGATGCTGGGGAGGAAGGACACACACACACACACACACACACACACACACACACACACAAAGACACACACACAATGGTGGTGAGCAAGCAACAGCTGTTCTTGTAAACTTTTCAGAAAGTGAGTCCTGTGTTAGGACTCGCTTCAATGGCCGCCTTTCTCTCACTTCTGCATCACGGAACCTCCTCCTCCCCCCTTCCCAGCTATTCTTGGAGGCCCAGGACTGGCCCTGGGGGTAGGATAGATGACCCTCAGGTCCTCCCCATGCAGGGAACATCAGGAGGAGAGGGGGTCGAGGGGAGGGGAGGAATAACAGAGTTTGGAAGGGACCTTGGAGGTCATCTAGTCCAGGGGTCGCCAACCTTTTGGAGCTCAGGGACCACCAAACTCGTAGTGTTAAATCCCGTGGACCAGAGACTCTGGGAAAATCCCCCCCCCCCAAAATCCCCCCAAAGTCTGCAGGAAAATTCCCCACTCCGTTTTCCTACCAATCAATCGATTTTTATTTGGGATCGCAGGATACCGTCTCCAGCTCCGTTCTCCGGGGGAAAGAGAGAGAAAGGAGAGACTTTTGGCTTCATGCAAGGAAAGCAGCAGAAGCCGCAAAAGTCTTTCTTTCTCTCCCCCAAACTCCACCAGAAATGAGTCTTTGCAGCCTCTTGGAGCAGGAGGCCTTGCAGGGTCCCCAAGACTCATTTCTGGCAGAGTTTGGGGGAGAGAAAGAAAGACTTTGGCTGCTTTCCTTGCGTGCAGCCAAAAGCAGAAGAAGGAAGAAGCGGAAAGAAGCAGCCCGGTGGGCAGGGCAGGCGCGTGGGGTGAGTGGGGCAAGGTCCCCCTCCGCCCTTCCCCCCCCCCCTCACTCCCTCGTGTTGTTCGCAATGCAAGCGACGCAATCCTTGTGTTCCCGTGGGCCATGTGGGTGGCGCAGCCTTGTGTTCCCACACAACCTGGATTAATTGCTTTGGGGGGGGTGACATTTCTCTGCGGACCACCAAAATTTTCTCGTGGACCACCAGGGGTCCCCAGCCCACCGATTGGCGACCCCTATTGTAATCCAACTTGCTCCTCCTACAGGAGAACCCAAAGCATCTCAGACAAGTCTGGTCTCTTCTTTAATTAATTCACGGAATAACAGAGTTGGACTTTGGAGGTCTTCTAGCCCAGTCCCTGCCTGAGCAGGAGAAATGGTTCAGTTCTGGGTTCAGGTTTCTCCACGTTGGGAGAAAGACACCGGCTGCTTGGAAAGATGGTTTAACGGTGGACAGGACCACGTGGGTGTGAAGTTTGGGCACCCCGGCCCTATACCGTTCCAGAGAAATGTCCAATCTCCTCTTAAAAGCCTCCAGTGAAGGAGGAGGATCCACAACTTCTGGAGTCAAGTAGTTCCACTGATTAATTAACAGAATAACCGAGTTGGAAGGGACCTTGGAGGTCTTCTAGTCCAACCCCTTGCTCTACCATTCCGGAAAAAATGGTTGTCCGACCTCTTCTTGAAAACCTCCAGGGAGGAACCTTCAACTCCAGGGCAATAAAGATAGGAAAGATGGGGGAAAAAATCCCACTGATTGTGTCCCAGCCAGATCACACGCGCGGACGGGGCTTTGAGACGTAAATGGGTGTCTGCATTTCAAAGGAGAGAAAGGTGACTTATCTTCTGTCACCCTTGGAAGGCGGAGGGGAGGGGGGGAGATGTTATTATTGCTCCTTTATACTTTTACAACCTTATTATCAACATTTTTACTCCAATCTTTAAACAAGGAGCCTTAAAGGCAATTTGCAGCAAGATCAATAAGACATTATGAAACTGTTAAAACAATAAAAACACAAGATAAACAACCCTCCCAAATAGGTTGTGGTGACAGCGGATGAGGGTCCTCGTTTGTTCCTTTTTTTTATTTCGTGGAAGAGAGGATGCAATCCATCAATAATAATAACATAAAAAAGCCGTTTTGAATATATTACTTACGGTAATAGCAGGAAAATAGGGCACCGGTGTTGTTCGGGGACTGGGCAGCAGGGGGCAGCACAAGCTAAGGGGACAAGGTAGTCCTTGACTTACGACCACAATGCAGTCCAAAATTTCTTTTGCTAAGGGAGGCAGCTGTTTAACCTGTTTTGTTTTACAACCTTTCCCGCCACCGTTGTCCAGTGAATCGGGCTCCTCTATTGACTTTGTTGGGAGGTCTCAAAAAAACTAATCCCCTAACCCCGGGACACGGCAATCGTCCTACTTACATGCCGGTTGCCAAATATTGATCGTGTGACCATGGGGAGGCTGCAAGGGTTGTAAGTGTGAAAGATGGTTGTAAGTCCTGAATGGTTGTAAATCGAGGACGACCTGCATAATTTGTTGGGGTTTTTTCTTTCTTTCTTTCGTTCCGCTAAGTCAATCACCAGTTCCTGTGCAAGGAACCTCAAAATATAGACACAACCCCTGACCCTGTGCAGTTGAACAGACTGAGCCAGACACAGATTAACAGAGGGAAGGGACCCTGTAGGTCCCAGAGAGAGAGAGGTGGGGGAGGGAGAGAGAGAGAGAGAGAAAGAGAGAGAGAGAGGCAGAGAAAGAGGCAGAGAAAGGAAGAGAATAGTGATAATAGAGAGTGTGATAGTGATAATAGAGTGATAATAGTGAGAGAGATAATAGAGAGAAATGATTGAGAGAAAAGAAGGAGGGAGATGGGGGAAGGAGGGAGAGAGAGAGAGAGAGAGAAAGAGAGAGATGAAAGGGGAGAGAGAAAAACAGAGAGAAAGAGAGATGAGAGGGGGAGAGAAGAGAGAGAGAGAAAGAGAGAGACGAGAGGGAGACAGAGAGAGAGAGAAAGAAAAAGAGAGAGATGAGAGGGAGTTGGAGAGAAAAAGAGAGAGCTGAGAGGGAGAGAGAAAGAGAGAAAGAGAAAGTGAAAGATGAGAGGAAGAGAGAGAAAGAGAGAGATGAGAGGGAAAGAGAGATGAGAGGGAGAGGGAGAGAAAGAGAGAGAGAGAGAGAGAGAGAGAAAGTGACAGATGAGAGGGAGACAGAGAGAGAGAAAGAGAGATGAGAGGGGGAGAGAGAGAGAGAAAGTGAAAGTGAAAGATGAGAGGGAGAGAGAGAAAGAGAGAGATGAGAGGGAAAGGGAGAGAGGGAGAGAGGAAGAGAGAGAGAGAGAGATGGCCTTCCTCCCATTTATGGCATCACCCCATAAATCATCCTCTGATCCGGACATTCCACATGTCATCAAACATTGGAAATAGACTGGAAACAAACAGGCCCCCGGCTTGAAATAGCTCCTTGGGCGCCTGAAGCCGCTTCCCAAAACCTCCCTTTCCTGCTCCTGAGTCCAGTGGGGGTCACCTGTCACGGGAGGGAAACTCACTTGGCCTCCTCTTCTTTCTCTCCAGGAAGATCCAGAGTCCCAGAAAACTATTCTGTAGCACAGGAATGTAAGTCAAGGCAGAATTAACGGAATAGTAACAGAACTAGAGAGTGGGAAGGGCCCTTGGAGGTCTTCTAGTCCAGCCCCCTGCTCAGGCAGGAGACCCGCCTAGACCGTTTCAGACCAATGGCTGTCCAGTCTTTTCTTGAAAACCGCCAGGGAGGGATCGCCCACGACTTCTGGAGGGGCGTTGAGTTCCCTGTAGTCTAGAGATTGTGCTTAAAAACCTCACCGTGGCGGCTGGGATGCTGTGATGGAAATCCCAGCTGTGTTTAGGGCACATCCAGCGCCTGAGAAGAGCATTGGGGCTTGGACCACAGTTCCACAGCCACCGCCTTGATCTTCTTGACCAAGAAGTCTTCCGAAGGCATGTGGAGAGCAGCTGGATGGGAGGAGATGGAAGGAGGGTGAAGCCTCCATCCGCTCGGCTCTGTTGCTGACTCTCCTTTGAACTGCAGGCGTTCGACAGGCTGTGCTAATAAAAGTCAAGGAGCAGAATGGGAAAAAAAATATGGAACTGAAATAAATATAAAGAAAACCAGACCGAGACGACAAGCACAGCCGCCGGCTTCAGAATTGACAATGAAGACGTTGGAAGGATGGGACGGATTTTAACTCTCAAGAAAGACTCACCTTCAGGAACCCAGGAAGATGATTCTGCCTTTTTGGTAGAGCAGCCATGAAGGCCTTGGACAAGATATTCAAACGCTCTGGCTGAGTTTATACCTACAAAGATCAGAAGAAGCGAGCGAGGACTGATGCGTTTGTACTCGGTGTTGGAGAAGGCGCCTGAGAACACCAAGGACCACGAAGGAAAAAACCATGGACTGCATTGCAAGAGCCCTTAGACTTATATACCGCTTCACGGTGCTTTCCAGCCCTCTCTAAGCGGTTTACAGAGTCAGCCTCTGGGTCCTCATTTGACCCACCTCGGAAGGAGGGAAGGCTGAGTCAACCTAAGGAAGGAAGGAAGGAAGGAAGGAAGGAAGGAAGGAAGGAAGGAAGGAAGGAAGGAAGGAAGGAAGGAAGGAAGGAAGGAAGGAATAGCTATCGCCCTTAGACTTATATACCTCTTCACAGTGCTTTCCGGCCCTCTCTAAGCAGTTTACAGAGTCAGCCTCTGGTCCCCAACAATCTGGGGTCCTCATTTGACCCACCTCGGAAAAACAGAAGGCTGAGTCAACCTGGAGCCTGGTGAGATTCGATCTGCCAAATTGCAGGCAGCCGGCAGTCAGCAGAAGGAGCCTGCAGTTCTGCACTCTAACCACTGTGCCATTAGCTGCTGATTTGCTTCCGGGTGCAATTCAAGGTTGCTGGTTGTCCCCCGTAAAGCCCTCCGTGGCTTGGGACTGGGTTATCTGAGGTCTCTTGCCGGTCACATCTACCCGACCCATCAGAGCAAGGAAGGCTGTGGGTCCCATCCCCAAGGGAGATACACACCTGGTGGGACCCAGAAGAAGGGCCTCCTCCGTGGTGGCTCCCTCTCTCCGGAACCGCATTGCCCCAGAGATTAGACTGCCCCCCACTGACACTCTTTGAGAAGGCGCTGAAGACCTGGTTCTGCAACTGGGCCTGGGAACCCAGAGCAGGATGGAGCCCACTCAAAGGCTAGCATGAGTGCGAGTTATCGGCCGGATGGGAGGGCTTATTATATTATCATTTTTCTTTTAATCGTATTTTGTTTCTTTCACCTGGTGTCTTTTATCCCTTTGTAAGCTGCCTTGAGTTGCCATGTGCCAGTTGGCGGCCATATTCATTCTCTAAATCAGAGGTCTCCAAACTTGGGTGCTTTAAGACTTGTGGACTTCAACTCCCAGAATTCCACAACCAGCGGAGGAATTCTGGGAGTTGAAGTCCACAAGGCTTAAAGTGGCCAGGTTTGGAGACCTAAAGGCTCTAAATAAAAAGATGGATCATTGAACAAATCGTGTTGGCCAGCAGAGGCACCGTGGGCCGGTCCACGGATATTTCCAGGCCAGCCCCGTGGGCCACATCTAAGCAGCCTGTGGGTCAAATCCGGCCCACGAGCCTTCAACTTGACCCCCCCCCATTCGAATCTAGCCCCCTTCTGAAGCAAGAGACCTCCTACCATTCCAGACAACTGACTTCCCAGTCTCTTCTTGAAGATCTCCAGTAATGGAGCACCCAGAATTCCTGGAGGGAAGCCGTCCAGGGTGGGATTCAAACTTTTTAACAACCGGTTCTGTGGGCGTGGCTTAGTTGGTGGGCGTGGTTGGTGGTCATGTTATTGGCTGGGTGTGGCCAACTCAACATCCCTCACATCGAGGCACGCATCTCCTCGCCTGGCTTCTCATGACTGTGGGGATGCTGCAACAGTCGTAAGTGTGAAAAACGGTCGTAAGTCACTTTTTTCAGTGCCATTGTAACTTTGAATGGTCACTCCACACAAGCAAAGTACCAACAAAGGAGGGGGAAAAAACTCCAGAGAAGTTCCTGAGACAGGAAGTCTAATCCTGCCAAGAATGGAATAAGGCTTAACGGAGAGGCAGTTTCTGTAAGCAACACCAGAATGTTTCCTTCCTGCCTTCCTTACAGGATTAGGCCAGTAATTTCTTCTAACAACCAGTTCTCCGAACTGCTTAGAAGGTTAACCACCGGTTCTAGCGAATAGGTGCGAACTGATAGAAACCCACCCCTGAAGCCATCCCACTGATCAACAGAACAACAAAGTTGGAAGGGACCTTGGAGGTCATCTAGTCCAACCCCCTGCTTGAGCAGGAGCCCCTGTACCAAATGGGTATCCAGTCTCTTCTTTAAAAAAATAACCAATCTCTTTTTTAAAACCTCCAGTATTGGAGCAAGGGGTTGGACTAGAAGACCTTCAAGGCCCCACAACTTCTGGTGGCAAGCAGTTCCACTGGTGAATTGTCCTCACAGTCAGGAAATTCCTCCTTCATTCCAGGTTGTTTCTCTCCTTGATGAGCTTCCACCCGTTGCTTCTTGTCCGGCCTTCGGGGGGGGGCTTTGGAAAATAAGTTAACCCCCCCCTCCTCTTTCTCTGGGGCAGCCCCTCCGATATTGGGAGTAGGAGGGAAAGGCCATTCGCACCACTCCTGTCTTGCCTCCCAGCCTGAAAGTGACCCCCGTTTTCTCCCCCAAGAAACCTTCTCGGGTGTCTTTGCTCTCCTCCCAGCCCCCCCCTCCCCTCCTTCCTCCCCCCCCTTCTCTCTCTCCTTCTTCCACTGGTGGGGAGCATCTTCCTGCAGCTGCTCCGACTGACCATTTTACAAGAGGCAGCCGGGCTGGATATATGGCTCTGCCCAGGATCAATGCAGATAGAAAAACAGCAACGCATTTTATGCTCCGGTTTATGGGCCTTTAAATAGAAATTAAAGCACCAAGAGCGGCAATGCAGAAGTTTCGCTTTGCGGGAGTTGGGCGCAGCTGATCTGGGAGGCTGAAGGACATGGGGGGGGAGGGGGGGCTGTTGAAGACTAGGGGAAGGGAGGACATGTGGGGAGGGGTTGGTCCTCCCACAGTGGGGGAGACACAGGGAGGACCTGTGACCTTGGAATTAGATGCCAGACAAAGAATGAGGAGGAAAGGGTTTGGGGTTTTTTTTTGCGGGACAAAAAATGCAAATGGGATTTTGGAATTTTTGTCAGGAACACACGGAGAGGTTGCCTGGACAGGTCTCTGCCATCTTCGTGAAAGGGTTTTCAGAAGTGTTTTGTCCTGGCCTTCTTCTACCCAGGGCTGAGAACGAAGGGCCAACCTCAAATCCCCCAACTGAACTGGTGCCCGAGGCAGGATTAAATCCCTAGTAAGGCCACACCTAGAGTCCTGCATCCAGTTTTGGTCACCAGGCTATTAAAAAGATGTTGAGGCTCTAGAAAAAGTGCAGAGAAGAGCAACCAGGATAATTAGGGGACTGGAGGCTAAAACATACGATGAAAGGTTGCAGGAACTGGGCCTGGCTAGTCTAGGGAAGAGAAGGACCAGGGGAGACAGGAGAGCATCTTCCAGTATTTGAGGGGCTGCCCCAGAGAGGAGGAGGAAGGGGATCAAGCTATTATCCAAAGCACCTGAATGTCAGACAAGGAACAATGGATGGAAACTGAACAAGGAGAGATTTTTCAACCTGGAAATAAGGAGAAACTTTCGGACAGTGAGAACAATCAACCAAATGGAACAGAAGTTGCCTTCGGAAGTTGTGGGAATTTCATCCCTGGAGGCTTTCAAGAAGAGACTGGACTGCCATCTGTCAGAAATGGTGTAGGGCCTCCTCCTTGGGTCAGAGTGCGGGTTGGACTAGATGACCTACAAGGTCCCTTCCCACTCTGATGATCCGTTAATAATAGGAACCCCCTCCCCAAGCCTCCCTGCTGTGTGAACGGAATGATGGTCTCGGCCCTTCCGCTTTCTAGCCTTTCATCAGCTCCCCCTGCGCGTCTCACAAGCTCCCCTCCTCCCTCCGCAATGCGGGGTGTTGGGAAAGGGGTAGAAAAGGAGAGATAGATAGATAGATAGATAGATAGATAGATAGATAGATAGATAGATCTAGGTAGGTAGGTAGGTAGGTAGAAAGGTAGAAGGGCAGATAGATAGATAGATAGATAGATAGATAGATAGATAGATAGATAGATAGATAGATAGATAGATAGATAGATAGACAGACAGACAGACAGACAGATAGATAGCAGATAGGTAGGTAGGTAGATAGATAGATGGTAGATAGATAGATAGATAGATAGATAGATAGATAGATAGATAGATAGATAGATCTAGGTAGGTAGGTAGGTAGGTAGGTAGGTAGGTAGAAAAGTAGAAGGGCAGATAGATAGATAGATAGATAGATAGATAGATAGATAGATAGATAGATAGACAGACAGATAGATAGCAGGTAGGTAGGAAGATAGATAGATGGTAGATAGATAGATAGATAGATAGATAGATAGATAGATAGATAGATAGATAGATAGATAGATAATCTAGGTAGGTAGGTAGGTAGGTAGGTAGGTAGAAAGGTAGAAGGGCAGATAGATAGATAGATAGATAGATAGATAGATAGATAGATAGATAGATAGATAGATAGACAGACAGACAGATAGATAGCAGGTAGGTAGGTAGATAGATGGTAGATAGATAGATAGATAGATAGATAGATAGATAGATAGATAGATAGATAGATATAGGTAGATATTATTATTTCCCGTGAGGATCTCTAAAGGCTTCCTCTGCAAAGTCTGCACGTTGCAGCGGACATCAGGCACATGAACTTCAGACAGCAGACAAGATTTGGAGGAGAGGCCGAGTCTGAAAAGTCAGCAGGTTTGTTTCCTGCAAAGATAATTCACTTGCCCTGTTTGCCCAGGGTTTGGCACATGGGTGGCATTCAGCCGGTTCTGACCAGTTCTGGAGCAGCGGGAGTGGAAACTTGGAGTAGTTGGGAGAACCAGCATAAATCCCACCTCTGACCGGCCCTGCCAACCCCGTCTCTTCTACGCCTCCCATCGAGTCCCGGCTGATCGGCTGGGTCTCCTTTGGTTGCCCTGCAGAGGAGAACGGAGCTGGAAAGCAGGTTAGTGGACTGGGGAGGGAAGGGGGATTTTACAGTATATCCTCCCCCTGCCATGCCCACCAAAATCTTGAATCCCACCATTGGTTTTGCAGGGTTCAAGAGCCCTTCCCTTCCCTTCCCCGGGAGCTGCTTCCGGACTAAAAGGAAACGGATATCTGGGAGGATCCGGGTGGGCCTTCCCCGCTTTTAAACCAATCAAAAAACTTGGGAATGTCAATTCAGCTAGTCTTCAGTTGGCAGCCTTTCATTTAGTGACTGCTCCAAGTTACAACAGCACCGGGGGGGCGGGAAATGATTTTAGTCGCAGGTGAAGGAAAAAGGCTTGTGAAGAGCTGCCGGTGCCCGGATTGTCTGCCAGAAATGGTGTAGGGTCTCCCGCTTGGGCGGGGGGGTTGGACTAGATGACCTACAAGGTCCCTTCCAACTCTGATGATCTGATTGTGGACAAGGTGTCCTTTCACCCCTGAGATGGGTGTGTCTGGAGGATGCCCGCCTGGCAAGGGTTTCGCAAAGAAAGGTGGAGGCCTTCCCTTGCCAGCTTGTGTGGCACACAGCCAGTCCTGGGCACCAGGTGATGCCATGCGCACTTGGGGGGTTGTTGGCCTGGGGGTTGGGGCCTCCTTCAGTCCAAATCTTTAATGCGGAGTGGGGGGTGGCACAACGACCCAACCAGGAATGCCCAGTGCTGCGTTTAGGAATATTCTCTTCAGTCTCCAATCTTGGGCGCTTTAAGAGTTGTGGACTTCAACTCCCAGAATGCTCCAGCCAGCATACAACAACACTGGGAAAAAAGTGGCCATTTTTCACACTTATGACCACATGATCAAAATTTGGACATTGGGCAACCGTATTTATGACGATTGCAGAGTCACACAATCCCCTTTTGCAACCTTTGACATGCAAAGTCGATGGGGAAGCCGAGTTCACTTAACGACAGTGGGACTGGTTTAACGTTCATTTAGTGGCCGTTCGAAGTTGCAGTGGCCCTTATTTGCTGAATGAGCACAAATTTTCTGAACGAGTTTAACAAATCCGTGATCATCCAATGTCACCTTGTAGCGGAGATCAACAGCACGCTACATTTAATTTAATACATTAAATATATGAAATAAAATTTAATAAAAATGTAATAAAATGTAATAAAAATGTAATAAAATGTAATAAAAATGTAATAAAATTTAATAAATATAAAATAAAGGATTCACTTAACAACCGCACATCTTCCTAACAACAATATCAAGGAATATTGTAACCTGGAGCAAAACTCACTTAGCAACTGTCTCAGCGAGCAGCAAAAATTTGGGGCTCAATTGTGGGGGTGACTCACCTGTAGCCCCTACCTGAAAACAGCAGGGAAGCCACGTTGACCCAAAGAGTGGGACCGAGGCTTCCTGAAGGCCCCTGGGAGGCCGCCTGCCGGATGCAACTTCCCCATAATATTTCGCTGGCAATATGTACAAGGGAGACGGTGCCCAGGCCGAAAGGGGCGGCTCAGACCCTGGCAGGCCCTTGCAAACTGAGGATCTCTAAGAGAGGCAGAGTTTGAGCAGGACCAGCGATTCCATCTCATCTGGGATTATAAAAACCATGCATAGACCACGGTTTATACATCTTGGCCGAGGGATCTCGACGGAAGATGAAAGAAAGACTAAAGGAAATTGAACGGTGCGTTAAACGTGGCTGGCAGGCATTCGGCAAGCCAAGCGTCGTTTTTCCGGAGCAGCCTCTCCCTGTGCCTGAAGAGAAAAGTTTTCCATCCGTGTGTGCTACCTGCTCTAACGTATGTTGGCGAAACAGAGACGCTAACCTTTCACAATCGACACAAAAGTGGCACAAAGAGCTACGGAAAGATACACGCTGGGCATCGCAAGAGAAGATAGGAAAACCCGCAGGTGGGTTATTAGAGAACAAATGAAAAGTATCCTCAAGAGAGTCAAAGACTTGAAATGGAAACGGTCCGGTCACCTAGCAAGGAGAGCTGGTGGCCAAACGGAACCCACTGGATCAAAAGCATCCATGAAAGAGACCTAATAGGCAGGGTGGATGGAAGACATCAGCCAGGTAGGGTGGACCCAGCTGGCCAAAGGACGCTCAGGACTGTGCGGGTTGGAAACAGGTGGACGAGGCCTTCATCCTGCGGGTGGGGGGACAAGGGGCTAAAATGATGGGGAGGAGGAAGAGGAGGAGGAGACCATGAATGTTCTCCTGGCCTCTTTTGGCTGTGGAAGGAGGCAGGGGAATTGTGGAGGGTGCCGGGGTCCAGAAGCCGGCAAAAACGTACATTTTCTTCTTTAAAGCTCAGTTCGGGCGGCTTTCCAGTCTCTGCGCCCGGGGAGCCTCAGGACAGCCCGGCGGAGATTGAGACGCTTGTTTTATTGCATTTATCCACCGCTGGCCCAGTGCCGGGCGGGGGTCTCGGTGGTCTCGGCCCTGGGGGCCGATAAGGGGTGCAGAGGGGCCGGGGGCGGCGGCGCTGCTCCGGGACAGCGGAGGGAGGTCGGGGGTCGGGGACTCAGGCTGCCCCCCTCCTTCCGAGAGACCCCCCAGAGAAGTGGGGCCAGGAGGGAGGGGGCGCTTCTCCTCCGGCGGGCTCCGCTTCGGGGGTCCCGGCGGGGCAGAGGAGCCTTTGCCCCCGGGCGGAGCCGGATCGGCCGGGCGGGGCCGCAAAGCAGCGCCGGGCAGCCGCCTCCCCGTCCCCACCACCAAGCGCCGCCTCGGCTCTCTCCGCTCGCCCGCTTCGCCCGGCCCGGAGGTAAGGCGCCAACTTTCGGCCCGCCTGGCCCGGAGCAGCGCAGCCGGGCGGGGGCGGTCCGGCCGGGCTGGTGGGGGCGGGGGGCTGCCGGTTCGGAGACCCGAGTGGGCCGAGGAACCGGAGGAGCCTCGGGAAGCGGTGGCGGCGGGGCTGGAGCGGCCGGCTGGGGCCTCGCTTCTCCCTCCCCGAGCCGGGCAAGGGCGTTGCGGGACTGGGGCGCGGGGATCTCCCGGCCGGGGCTCCGCTCGCCTGCGCCCGGCGCCCGGCAGCCCCGCCCTGCCCCGCTTTGCGCCGGAGGGTCGGCCGGGCTCTCCGGGACGGGACGGGGGGGGGGGGCTGGGGGGCGGGTGATTTTGGGGAGGGGGAGCGTGACTCAAGGCCCAGGGCAGCCGCTGCTCGGAGAACCGGGGGAGAGGCAGAAGGGGGTCTGCGGGGAGACCCCTCGGGGCCCCGCAAGGCTCGTAGGCAGGTCTGGGGAGGGGGGGCTGAAGGTGGGCGGGGGTCGTTTGGCAGGGGAGGGGGAGATTCAGGGCGGGAGGCGGCAGCCGGTCTTGGCGAGCGGCCGAAAGGGCGATTGTGGGTTGCGGGCTCGGTTTCTCAAGGAGCGGCTCTTCCGGCTGTGCCAGCTGCCGTCCTGGCTCTGGGGTGGACGGGGCCAGGTTGCCAACTCCGGGGTGGCAGG
Source organism: Pseudonaja textilis (assembly GCF_049901715.1). Lineage (NCBI taxonomy): Eukaryota > Metazoa > Chordata > Lepidosauria > Squamata > Elapidae > Pseudonaja > Pseudonaja textilis. The sequence goes on from NC_141991.1 coordinate 256,363,874, forward strand.
GAAGAAGTTCTCGCTCTGCAGCCCCCTGGGCGGGTAGGTTGTCCTGCTTGAGGCGGGGAGGAGGAGGGCTGGACTAGAGGACCTCCAAGGTCTTCATTCTAAACTCCACTCTGGTCTTTTGGGGTGGTCTGGATGGGCTTATGGGGTCCATTGGCTTTCTGTAGGACACCCACACTCTATACCCAGCCATTTGTCCAGAATGGAACCGGGTCTCCTGTTTGAGCAAGGGGGCTGGACTAGAAGACCTCCAAGGTGCCCTCCAACTCGGTTATTCGGTAATATCTCGTGGAATTGTTGGCTTGCGGGGACAAATTGCTTACCTGCAAAAGGAAGTTTCAAACTCCCAAGGACTAAATCTGAGCATGAGGCAGAGAAATCCTCACGGATGTTTGCTGCCCACCCCGCCAGATCTGGTAGGCCGGCCAAACTCCACACCCAGCTGATTACAGGGAGTCCTCAGGTTACGACTGGACTTCGTCTCCAAATGTCCATTGCTAAACCAGACAATCGTTAAGTAAATTTTACTCAATTTTTGCAATGTTTCTTGCCACTGTTAAATAAATCACTGCAGTTGTTTCCGTTAGTAACATGGTTGTTTAGTGAATTTGGCTTCCCCGTGGATTTTACCTGTCAAAAGGTTGCAAGGGGAGATCACGTGACCCCCCCCCCCCGGATCATGTTGCAGCGGTCGTAAGTTTGAAAATTAGCCATAAGTCACTTTTTCAGTGCTTTCTTAACTTCGAAATGGACCACCGGAACAGGTGTTGCCTTTGGAAGTTGTGGGAGCTTCATCCCTGGAGGCTTTCAAGAAGAGACTGGACTTCCATCGGTCAGAAATGGTGGAAGGGCTCCAACTTGGGCATGGGGGGTTGGGCTAGATGACCTACAAGGTCCCTTCCAAGTCTGATATTCTGAAAGGTCGCTGAACAAATAGTTGTGAGCCAAGGGCTACCTGGCAACACCTGGGAAATCCGCCTGTTGAAACAGCCGCCCTGAGACCAGATAAAGTCCCGTTGTCACGGCCGGCCTTCTGCAAAATAAGGAAAATTTGGCTTTTTTTCCCAAGCTGGGGCTTGAGTGAGTTGAATTCATGGGTGGAGTGAATTAGGGTGGGGTGAAGTTTATCCTCTCTTGCCTCTCTTTTTTTTTTTACTGGGTACATTTTTATGTGCTTGTTTTGAAGCATGTGTGGTAGTGATTTTTTTAGCGGGCGAGTGCTGGGCGGCAGACACTCCACAAAGGATTCACAGGTCAAAACTCACAGATGAAGGAAAGGCTTTTGAAGTCTTGGCCAGCGAAGAGCTGCTGGTGCCCGGATTGGGGACAAGGTGTCCTTTCACCCCTGAGATGGGTGTGTCTGGAGGATGCCCGCCTGGCAGGGATTTCGCAAAGAAAGGGGGAGGCCTTCCCTTGCCAGCTTGTGTGGCACACAGCCAGTCCTGGGCACCAGGTGATGCCATGCGCACACGGCCGGTGGACCGTTGGCCTGGGGGTTGAGGCCTCCTTCCGCCCCGTGGAGTCTTTAATGCAGAGGGTGCATGTGGCACAATGACCCAACCAGGAATGCCCAGTTCTGCATTCAAGAATGTTCTCTTGGGCAGGGGTCTCCAACCATGGGCACTTGAAGAGTTGTGGACTTCAACTCCCAGAATGCTCCAGCCAGTCTCAAAGTGGAGGGACTTATGACCATTTCCCGCACTCATGACCTTTGCAGCTTCCCCATGGTCGCGTGATTTACCTTCGGATGCTTGGCAACTCACATTTAAGACGGTCGCGGTGGTCCCAGGGTCACACGAGCCTCCTTTTGTGACCTTTTGAACAAAATCTACCGGGAAGCCAGATTCACTCAACAATGGTGTGACTCACTTAACGGTGTGACTAACTCGTCACCTGCAGTGATTCGCTTAACAAGACAAGAAGGGCGATAACATGGGGAAAATCCCACAACTGTCTCACTTCACAATGGACTTTTGGGCTTCAACTGGGGTCGTAAGCCGAGGATAGCCTGGGTCGTGTTGCAAGAGGCAGGGGTGGGTCTTAAAAGGATGCAAACCAGGCGATTTCTAGGTCTCTCGTTCTGCGTCACAGGAACCCTAAACCAGTGGTGGAATTCATCCAATTCGCACCAGTTCACACGAACCGGTTGTTCACTTTCTGAGCAGTTTGGCGAACTGGCTGTTGGAAGAAATCTTTAGGACAGAGAACTGGTCGTTACATTATTTGAATCCCACCACTGCTCTAAACTCTGGGACGAGTATAAACGCACGTCTAGAATAGGATAGGATAGGATACGATAGGATAGGATAGGATAGGATAGGACAAGACAGTACAGTACAGGACAGGACAGAACAGAACAGAACAGAACAGAACAGAACAGAACAGAACAGAATAGAATTCTTTATTGGCCAAGTGTAATTGGACACACAAGGAATTTGTCTTGGTGCAAATGCTCTCAGTGCACATAAAAAGAAAAGATACCTTCGTCAAGAGTCCAGAATCATCAGGTGCAACACTTAATAATAGTCATAGGGTACAAGAAGCAATCAAATCATACTAGGAAGCAGTCCATATAAATTGTAAGGATACAAGCGACAAAGTTGCAGTCATACAGTCACAAGTGGGAGGGGATGGGTGATAAGGAGTGATGAGAAGATTAATAGTAGTGCAGACTTTGTAAATGGTTGGACAGTGTTGAGGGAATTATTTGTTTAGCAGTGATGGCTTTGGGGAAAAACTGCCCTTGTGCTTAGTTGTTCCGGTGTGTAGGGCTCTATAGCATCATTTTGAGGGCAGGAGTTGAAACAGTTTATGTCCAGGATGTGAGGGGTCTGTAGATATTTTCACAGCCCCCTTTTTGACTCCTGCAGGATGCAGGTCCTCCGTGGAAGGCAGGTGGGTAATAATTGTTTTTTCTGCAGTCCTAATTCCTCTCTGGAGTCCGTGTCTGTCCCGTTGGGTTGCAGGACCAAACCAGACAGTGATAAGAGGTGCAAAGGACAGACTCAATGATTCAAACGGCACAGGTGTGTTTTTCGTTCCTGCTGCAAAGTCTGGCAAATATCTAGGAAGCATTCAGAGCAGGTAGGGAGAATGTAACGAAGGGGTTGCTACAGGTAGTCCTCGACGTACGACCACAATTGAGCCTGACATGTATGTTGTTTAGTGAGAAATCTGTCAAATGACTCTTTCCCCCATTGTACAACTTTTCTTGCCACCGTTGTTAAGTCAACCACTGCCGCTGTTAAGTTAGCCACATGGTCATTAAGTGAATCTGTTTCCCCCACAATAGACTTGGCTTGACGGAAGGTCGCAAAGGGGCATCACGTGACCCCAGGGACGTCGCAACCATCATAATTACAAGTCAGTGGCCGAACGTCTGAATTTTGATCGCGTGACGGTGCGGAAACTACAATGGTTTTAAGAGTGAAAAATGTCTGTAAATCACTTTTTTTTCCAGTGAGGTTGTAAGTTTGAATGGTCACTAAACCAACCGTTGTAAGTCAAGGACTCCCTGTATGTGCTGGGCAGCCTTGGTACTGGGAGGCAGCTTATTATGCCCAGGAGAAGGGGGGGCGAAGAGGAGGTGGTAGCCTTCATCCTGCTCTCCTGGGGAGCTTTCTAAGAATTGGGGGGGTTGTAAGTTTGAATGGTCACTAAACCAACCGTTGTAAGTCAAGGACTCCCTGTATGTGCTGGGCAGCCTCGGTACTGGGAGGCAGATTACATGCCCAGGAGAAGGGGGGGCGAAGAGGAGGTGGTAGCCTTCATCCTGCTCTCCTGGGGAGCTTTCTAAGAATTTTTTTTGGGGGGTGGGTGGCTCAGAGACACCAAGGTAGTGACCCCAACCCTGTGATGGGAGCCCCCCACTCCCTGATTTTCAGGTGCATCATAACATGGAGGGCTCCCATATCTTGGCTCTTTGTGACTTCAGCCTGCAGCCCCCTCCTGGCCAAGGAAGCCAGATTTGAGGTGGGGAGGGGGCTGTACTTAAGTGGATGGGAAGGGGGCAAGGGGAGAAAGACCTGGTTTTTCCAGTTGTCTTAGGGCTCCAAAGGAGGGTCTTTAGGTTGGGGGCATGGCTGATAAATTAATACCGCTCAGGGGTCTCCAACCTTGGCCACTTTAAGACTTGGGGGACTCCAACTCCCAGAATTCCTCAGCCAGCAAAGGCTTGTGGACTTCTGACTATGGAATTCTGGGAGTCGAAGCCCACAAGTCTTCGCTTGGCTGAGGAATTCTGGGAGTTGGAGTCCCCCAAGTCTTTAAAGTGGCCAAGGTTGGAGGGTGGTGAGGCCCGCTTTAAGCTAGTACATTTTGCATTTGTATTTGTTTGCACTATTTTATCAATAGAGTTTTATTTTTAAAAATAAAAATAAAAAATTGTACGCCGCCCAGGCTTGCCCCTCGGCGAGATGGACGGCCAATAAATTTGATGAATAAAATAAATAACCGTTGCTGCTTTCTAGAAACGAAGTGGACTCCCTGCTTCTTTGGGGGACCCAACCGGAGAGAAACGGAAGGAGTCTCGCGCATGCGGCGGTTTCCTGAATATTCAGGAAGTCTTCAATCATCCCAGGGACCTGCCAGGCGGGCTTCTGTGCTGTCACACCTTGTGCTGACACACACACACACACACACACACACACACACACGCTGCCGTTTCTCTCGCCCCACACCGGCCTTCAGTCCAGCCCTTCTTGGGATGCCGTTCAGCCCATGGGCGGGTTTTCCCCAAAGAAGGCAGGGATTTTGGGCCTCTTGCTGGAGTTTGGCCAGCGAATTCCAGCTGGTTTAAAGTTTGCGCAGTGTGGAGACTTGAGCATTGAGCGCTTCCTGCAATCTGCCCTTGCGGACGTGGCCCTGCAGGGATGATGGGAGTTGTAGTCAGTCAATTATACCTTGAGGCCGTTGGGTCCTTCCCTGGGGCCCTTCGATTGCTATGCACATATTATGACGATTATTATTATTATTATTATTATTATTATTATTATTATTATTATTCCGCTGCTTTGCACGTTCCCTGAGAGCTTCTGCACCCGAGACAAGTGAACTAAGACTGTCTTACTATTTATTCTTCTTCTCGTCCTTCCTATTTATTGCCTATCTCCTTTCCAGCTATGACTATAACTGCGTTGCTTGTATCTTCACAGTTTATATTGTTTTATTTGTTCTCTGGTATGATTTGACTGCTTATTAGTAACCTAGGACTATCACTAAGTGTTGTATCTTACTATTCTTGACGAATGTATTTTATTTTTTCTTCATGTACACCGAGAGCATTTGCACCAGAGACAAATTCCTTGTGTGTCCGATCACCCTCGGCCGATAAAGAAGATTCTCTTCTGTAAAGAATTCTATTCTGTGCTGTGTCTTTTCCCAATTGGCCAAATAAAGCATTCGATTCAGGTCTCCCGCTTGAACTGGCGGGTTGGACTAGAAGACCTCCGAGGCCCCTTCCAACTCTTGTTATCCTGTTAAGTCAATGCAGAGTCTGGGGTCTTTTATCCTGCAGGAGTAAATTTGGCAGCCAGTCTCACTCTCCTCTTTGGGGGTGCAGACAGACATGGATTTGGTGGGCACTTACGAGGGCGAGGCGGGGGGCTGCAGGGCAGAAGGGGAGGGGTCTGTCCGGTGGGATTTGGGGTGACTGGCAGAAGCGACTCAAAGTGTGACTTGAAGAATGGGGCAGGTGGGGGGCATCCAAGGGTGGAGAGAGGTGGGGTCTCTTGGGCAGCCTCTTTTCTTGGAAGGGGGCTGCCTGGGGGTTGGGGGACTTTCCCAATCAGTCTGGGGGAGGGGCTGCAGGGGTTGCATGAACAGCCCCCCCGCAAAGGCCAGCTGAAGGGGGAGGGCGTGTTTGGAGCTCCTTCCTCGGAGCATGAATGAATCAAGGCACGAGTGAACCAGCCAGAGAGGGTGACTCAGCCTGCAACGGCACTGCCCCTTCCCTCCCTCCCTCCCCCCCCGGGCCTCCCCCTCCCCCACTGCGGAACCTGAGTCCTCTGTGGGGGCCCACGGCCTTATGGGAAGCCTCCCCCCCCCCCCCAATCCTGTGATTTACGGCCCATCTGCCGCCTGGCTGTCCTTTGTAGGAGCGTGTCCTTCAAGCCAGGGACGAGGCCGGCTGAAGACGCCTTCCCTGGGGTGGGGGGGGGATGGCTGCAGTGGGGGGGGACCCCCCTGGGAAGCGGGTGGGGGGGGTGAGGGCTGTGGGTGCCGGCAGTTGGGGAGACGGGATAGGTCGAGGAAGGTGCCCTCGGCCTCCTTTCCCTGGCGCAGCTGCAAAGGTCACGGCAAACCCTCGCTGAATGGAGAAGGACCGAGCGGAAAGGGACCTCGGAGGTCTTCTAGTCCAACCTCCCGCTCGAGCAGGAGACCGTCTACCATTCCACACAAAAGTGGCTGTCCGGGCTCTTCTTAAACCCCCCATCCCCCCCCAGGGGTGAAGCCCCCACGATTCCTGAAGGCAGAATAAAAGAGGAAGGAAACAGGGAGGGAGAGGAAGGGGCAACAAACTCATCGAGGGGAGAAGCAACCTGGGACGAAGGAGAAACTTTCGTAACAAAGAGTGAGGACGATTCACCCGTGGAACTGCTGGCCACCAGAAGTTGCGGGTGCTCCATCACTGGAGGCTTTTAAGAAGAGACTGGACAGCCCATTTGTCTGAAAGGATATCTACGGTTTTCCTGCTTGAGCGGGGGGTCGGACTAGAAGACCTCCGAGGTCCCTTCCCACTCTGTTGTTCTATTCTAACCTTGGAGGTCCTCTAGTCCAACCCCCTGGACCAAAGAGGACACCCTATACACCGTGTCATACAAGTGGCTGTCCAGCCTTTTATTGAAAAACTCCAGTATTGGAGCGGCTGCAGTTTCTGGATGCAGGTTATTCCCCTGATCAACAGAATAACAGAACTGGAAGGGACCTCAGAGATCTTCTAGTCCAACCCTCTGCTCCAGCAGGAGACCCTTCAGACAAGTGGCTCTCTGGTCCCCTCTGTCCCCCCCCTCGCCCCCCCCTCTGCATGGCTCCGAAAGAGGCAGCAGCCAAACCAGGTTGTGTCAAGGAGGCTTCGAGAGCGTCCCAAGGCAGCCATTTAAGGCCAATCCCAGAGGGCCCATTGAATGGACTTCCTCACGGGGAGGCCGTAAAAATACGAAGTCGGTCCTTGACTTATAACCTTTCATTTCATAAGTATTTGTAGTTAACAACAGCACTGGAAAAAAAAAGTTGACTTAGGACCTTTCTTCATACTTACGACAGCTGCAGCCTCCCCGTGGTCACATGATCCAAATTCAGAAGCTTGGCAACCGACTCATACTTATGACGGTTGCAGTGATCCCCTTTTGCAACCTTCTGACAAGCAAAGTCAATGGGGAAGCCGGATTCGCTTAACGACCGGGTTACTGACTTCAGTGTCAGTGATCCACTGAACAACTGCAGTGAGAAAGGCTGTAAATTAGGGTAAAACTCGCTTAACAGCTGTCTTGCTTAGTGACAGAAATGTTGGCTCAGTTGTTGTCATAAGTCAAGGACTACCTGTTTTTGTGCTAATAAGTCAAAAGATATGGCCTTTGTAGGTCACTTCTTCTGAAATGCTGCCTTTCTTCCTATCTTTGCAATGGTTATATTGATTTATCTACCCAACCTCTAGGCCTCCCGACTCCCAACACCTAGCAGCATCTTTGATGAATGAAAACACGAATCTGGTAGATCTCCCCAAACCTCTTATAGATCGTCTGTCCCACAAAACATCTTGCATTTCTGGAGGGGGGGTGGGAAAAGACGATTTCTTGTACGCAAACAATATGAGAAATACTTTGTTTTCCAAATGGACAGTCCTGTGCAAGCCTTCCCCTCTGATGCGTTGGGGAAGCCTGCAGAACTCCTAAAAATGGTCCGATTTTTCTGCACGCCCTGCCTTCTGCAGGCTGGGACCATGTCTGCCTGAAACAAGATGTTCTCGGATATTTAAAAACTGCTGAGCTGTCTGTGACATTTCACACAAGAGTGTGCAACGGGCGTTTATGGCCTCTCGGCTGCACCTTCTGTTTACCCAGATTGCAATCTTCCTTCAAGGCTAAGGCTGCCCCCACCCGGCCCCTCCTGCGGTTGAATGGGGTCTGGAGGGGAGACCCAGAGAAGTGGGGGGGGGGTGCACTGCAGATTCTTTTGTGCCAAAGAGGGGCTTCTCCTTCAGGGATTTGCTGGGACCAGATCCTCTGTCTCCCAAGGTGTTGATTAATGGGTGTAGAGGAAGCAGTGAGGAGGGGTGGATTTTGTACTTTAAAATTCAGGGGACGTTAGCTAACATTTCAGAAGTCAGAAAGTACATTAAGGAGCTATCTCTGTTGGAAAAATAGAGTGACATTTTTCATTTTGCAAATTGCAAATCATTTACATTCCAATTTGCATTTTGCAAGTCAACTGCTCAGGTACAGAATTGGCTTAGTTGTACTTAGTTTTGCTCTTAAGAAAAAAAGACCTTGTAATTTCTCAGCTCTTTGAAATAGGTTGCATTAAAAAAAAAAAAAAGGAACTATTGTTGTAGGATGTACTAATTACAGGTAGTCCTTGACTAACAAACCTATTTTTTAAGGAGTCTCTGTAGAGCAGGGCTTAGAGTGCAGTACTGCAAGCTACTTCTGCTACCTGCCAGCTGCCTGCAATTTGGCAGTTCAAATCCCAGCAGGCTCCAGGTTGACTCAGCCTTTCATCCTTCCGAGGTGGGTCAAAGGAGGCCCCAGATTGTTGGGGGCAAAGAGGCTGACTCTGTACAGCGCTTAGAGAGGGCTGCAAAGCGCCGTGAAGCGGTATACAAGTCTAAGGGCTATTGCTATACTGAGGCAAAAATTTATGCTGCTAAGCAAGAGAGTTGTGAAGTGATTATTGTCTCCTTTTGCAACCTTTCTTGCCACCGTCCGTAAGTGAATCACTCCAGTTGTTAAGTTAATAACGTGGCTTTTAAGCGAATCTGCTTTCCCTGTTGACTTGGCTTGTCAGAAGGTGGCAAAGGGGGATCACGTGACCCTGCAACCGTCATAAGTACATGCCAGTTGCCAAGCGTTTTGATCACGTGACCCTGGAGATGCTGCAACAGTCATCAGTGTGAAAAATGGTCATGCAAGTCACCTTTTTCAGTGCCGTTATAGCTCTTGAACGGTCACTGAAAGAACCGTTGTAATTTGAGGACTACCCATCACGGAATCTTGATATTCTGACGTTTCCAATGATTTAGAGGCTGAAGAGAACCCCTCTCCCCACTTTCTGAACCGAGCAGATGTTTCCCTAGCAGCTGTTCCTCCCCTTCTCAAGCTCATCTACTCGCTCCATCCCAAAACAGGAGTTAGTTTATTGCCATTGCACCTTGTACAGCGACATTAAATGCCCATCTTCAGCGTACATTACATCCTGATATGGCACGAATATTGCACCACGCAGCAGAATTCAAAAGAGCTCCTGCCCTGGGATAGAAGCTGTTTTTTTCAGCCTATTTGTCCCTGTTTCTATTATTTTGCACCGTCTGCCAGATGGTAATAGTTCAAAAAAAAGGGGGTTCCCAGGATGAGATGGATCTTTGAGGATGTTTTGAACTTTCTTAAGGCAGCGGGAGCTATGAAGCTCTTCCACAGAGGGGAGAGGGCAACCCAGGATCCTCTGAGGGGCAATGACCTTCACCCTCTGGAGTGCTGTCCCATCTGCCCCGGTGCAATGGGCCAACCAGACACAGGTGTGCAATAAGCTGCTGGCAAAGGGAGCAAGACAGGTGGGATTCAAAAACCCTAGCAACTGGTTCACTGCCCGGTTGCTGGATGGGCGTGGCCGTGATGGGCGTGGCCTAACAGAACTCCCGGAAGTACTGGAAGTCCAGAAACGGGCCTGTTTTTGGCTTCCGGCGGGCCTCCAGAGCCTGGGGGAGGCCATTTTCCACCTCCCCGAGGCCTGGGGGAGGCCGGGGCCATTTTTCACCTTCCCCCGGGCTCCGGAGGCCCACCGGAAGCCAGAAATAGACCCATTTCTGGACCTCCAGAAGGCCCATTTTTCCCACTCCCAGAGCCTCCTGCGCTGACCCAGCACTTACCTGTATGGGAAATGGGCTGCGTAGAGACTCCCTGGAGGCTGCCAGGGTCAGCCAGTGGGTTGAAATGCCGATTCGGCAAGCCAGATGGAAACTTAACATCCGGTTCGGCTGAACCGGTCTGAACCAGTATAATCCGACCCCCTGCGGCCAGGGTGAGGGGTGTCCCGGCCCAGGGCTGCGAAAAAGAAAATGCCATTTTAGGCCGCAGCCTTTGCCTTATTTTCTGGAAAGGGGAAGCGGCACCTGTGTTACTCAGGCCTCTCTTTGTCTGTTGCATCTACCTGTAGTCCTCTGCTTAACAACGCTTCCTTTAGTGACCGTCCAAAGTTACAACAGCAGTGAAAAAAAGGGACTTAGGGTCCATTTTCACACTTACGGCCATTGCGACATCCCCCATGGACACGTGATCCACATTCAGAGGCTTGGCGACTGACTCATAGTTATGGCGGTCACGTGATTCCCTTTTGCGACCTCCTGACAAGCAAAGTCCATGGGGAAGCCAGATTCATTTCACGATGGGGTTACTGATGTAACAATGGCAGTGATGCACTTAGCAACCGTGCCAAGAAAGGTCGTAAAACAGGGCAAAAGCTCAGTTAACAAAGGCCTCTCACTGAACAACGGAAACATTGGGCTGAATGGTGGTCCTAAGTCGAGGACGGCCTGTTCTTCTAGATCCCCATCCCGATGATTCAGATAAACCTTGCCTCACTGAGGGAGAGCGACGCTGGAGAGGTTTTTAAAGAGGGCAGTGGGTTTATTTAGCCTGCAGGGAAAGCGGCCGAGGGGCAAACTTTATCCCTGGGTAAAAGGCTCCGCTGGAGGGGGGGGGGCAAGTCCTTTCCGGCACCCGCCCTGGAGAGAACGGACCTGGACCCGTGCCTGGGAGTGACAGGCAGGCGAAGGGCGGATGGGTGCTAGGAACGGATGCTAGGAACTTCCCAAGGTGGGAGGGGGCTTGAGGCCAGCCCCCACTGACCCAAAACAGCCCAAGGGCGGGGAGGGGGGGTCAGGGGGCTCCAATTGCACAGATCCAGGGAAGGGAAAGCTCAGCTGTCCTTGATCAGTAAAGGAGAATATTTGGAGCTGCGGTTGAAATACGGGATCCTTGGGGCTCTCTGAGCTGGATGGTTTTCTTGCAGACGTTTCATGACCCGAACTAAGGAACATCATCAGTGCTAGAAGGGGGGGAGGTTCCATGGAGGAGGAGGAGGAGGAGGAGGAGGAGGAGGAGGAGGAGGAGGAGGAGGACTGTAGGGTCCTTGGTACTTATTTATTATATATTTGATTTCTTAATCGCTTACAAGATAATAGATATAAGAATAAACATAGTTTTGAATACATAAAATGGGTACATATAAGAAAAATAAAAGAAACAATAGGACAGGGACGGTAGGCACGTTGGTGCGCTTATGCATTAGGAAAAGGGTGAGGTCAATAGTAGACAGTCTAAGGTTAAAGTTTTTGGGGTTTGGGGAAGAAACTATAGAGTCAGGTAGAGGATTCCAGACATTGGCCACTCTGTTGCTGAAGTCGTATTTCCTGCAATCAAGTTTGGTGCGGTTAACCTTGAGTTTGTATCTATTGTTTGCTCTTGTGTTGTTATGGTTGAAGCTGAAGTATTCATTGACAGGTAGGACATTGCAGTGTATGGTTTTATATACTATACTTAGATCGGACCGAAGGCGGCGTAGTTCAAGGTTTTCTAGGTCTAGAATTCCGAGTCTGGTGGCATAAGGTCTTCTGCAACGAGGAGAGGAGTGGAGAACTCTTCTTGTGAAATATTTCTGAACTTTCTCAACTGTGTTAATATCAGATACGTAATGTGGGTTCCATATCATTTCATATCATATCATATATCAATTACATAATGTGGTATTCTCCAAGCTTGGTGGTTTTCTTGCAGATGTTTCATGACTCAAACGAGGAAATATCATCAGTGTAAGAAAGGAGGGGTGAATTGGAGGGAGGGGGAGGGGGGGGGGAGGATGGTGGGCTTGTTTTCTCGCACCGCTTGGTCTGGGGTGCGTCACCCGGAGAGGAGGAGACGCTGGAGGGACAACAGGCGGGACCCCTCCCATTCCAGCCGCCAGCAATTTGCACTTGGAACCTGATGGCCAAATCTGGCCCTCGGTTCTGTCTTGGCTTGCTTTTTCCAAGAAGCCACTGAGTTGGGCGATCATTTCAAAGCAATTTATTACTCTGATAAAGTGGGGTCCCTCTGTGAAAAGGGGGATCCTGGAAAAATGGCTTACATTTATGCTTTTATAGGCTACCCAAGAAAGAACTTCAAAGCCAAAGCGGATCGACTGATAAACAGTCATCCGTTCAGTGACATCGCGAGAACCAAAGCCTCCAATAACATGTGGGCAGTGCGTCGTATTCTGAGTCAGAGTAAAAGAAACCAAGGGGTAAGGTCCATTCTCGGGGCTTCGCAAGGTTGGGCTTGAATAATTGCGCTTTTTGTGGGTGTGGAGGTTTGAGGACAGTTGAAATCGAAACTTTTATCGGAAAACGTATTGAACGCTCTCCTGCCAGTCCTGGTTTCCTGAAAGAGGCGCATATCCTGAAGGCTTGCGAGAAACGATCGGCAATATCTTTGAAAAAGGCAAATCTAAAATACAAGAAAACCCAAGTTAGTTAGCCAATGCAACAAGACTACAAAAACCATGTTTCAAGTATTACAAAGTCCATCCTGTGCGTCTCTCAAGCATTCCCAGCTGAGCAGGAGGAAGCCACATGATAATCATCTGAAAGGAACACCCCCCTCAAATTCTGCCTCCCCCTCCCCAGGGCAGTCCCCTGTAACTATGCTGTGGGGGGTCATGCAGACTTATGGGGAGTTCCCTTGATCAGAGCCACACAGGTATTTTACCATCAATGGGTTAAAACAGACTGCAAGGGGAAAGGGAAAAACATAGAATAATGGAGTTGGAAGGGACCCTGGAGGTCTTCTAGTCCAACCCCCTGCTCAGACGGGAGGCCCTATTCCATTTCAAACAAATGGCTGTCCAGTCTCCTTGTGAAAGCCTCCAGGGATGGAGCATTCACACCTTTCTGGAGGCAACTTCTGTTCCACTGGTTAATTCTTCTCACCGTCAGGAAATTCCTCCTCTCTCCTAAATTGGTTCCTTCCTTGATTGGTTTCCTGTTGGGAGACGGATCCAGTCCAATCCCAAGCCAGGAGAACGACGCTGGGGATAAAAGGGAGGCCGGCTGCAGGAAAGGAAGTCTCCGTTTATTGGGTAGCCAGAAACGTCAGCGGCATGTTTTGGGGGTGGCTGACAAAATGGAGTTGAGAGTAGGTGGGCTTTTATATATTCTTTGGGGTCTTTGAGATTGAGATGCCTGTTCCTGTGCAGGAATATGTCCTTTCATATTTTAATGGCTGTTGCCAGATTCCTATGGGGTCATGTAGGGGTCATGGCTGGCTCTACAGGCAAAAGGGGAAATGCAAACCCTAGGTGTTTGTCTGCACTAATCTTGTCGGCTTTGGCCCCTTGCCTACTGCATTGCTTCTTCGGAGTTTCTGGTCTCTCTTTGCTTATGAATAGAGCGACCCGGATACCAAACCTCCATTCCTAAAGTCTGGCCTCTCCATGCTTCTGCTTGAGCCTGTTTTCCTACAGCAGGGAGACTGGGGCTACTTCCTGCCTTTTAAGAAGACGTCGCTTCTCTTCTCCTCCTGCAGAGGAAATATTCTATTCTGCCTCTTTTTAATATTGAGAAGGGAGAATATTTTATTCTGGGGAGGGGGTCTTCCTACAGGGGCTTTGGAGAAGAGCTTGACCCCCGTCCTTTTCTTTGTGGCATCCCCTCAAATACTGGAAGACTGCCCCACAACCCCGGGTCCTTCTTTTCATTAGGTGAGACATAGCCAGTTCCTGCCACCGTCCTTCGTAGGTTTTGAGCTGAGCGTGTGCCAGAACAGAGCCTGTCATTATTTCAAGCCCAGCCACGGAGCCTTGATTGCAGAAGCTCTGTGGTTGGTTAGGGCACGATCCAGGTTTTAAACAAAGGTTGGGAAGAGGCCACTCACTGTCAGGAAAGCTGCGGCTGTTTACTACACAGTTCCAACAGGCTGGATTCCTGCACAGGCAGGTTTTCTCCTAAGAGGACTGGAGTGCGGCTGACCACAGGCCTGGAAAGCTGCTCCAGATTCGAGGGGAGGGGGTGACCCTCTTAGATAAGGAGCCTTTTGTCTAGTGCCTAGAGTCACCCTATCCTATCTAGGCTCTGGGTCAGTAATTGCAGGAGGAGGACTGGCGGGGGGGTGTCCTTGGTGCTCTCTGAGCTTGGTAGTTTTCTTGCAGACGTTTCATGACCCAACTCGGTAACATTGTCAATGCTAGAAGAGAATGAGGTTGGAGGAGGAGGAGGAGGAGGAGGAGGAGGAGGGAGGAGGAGGAGGAGGAGGAGGAGAACTGTGGCATCCTTGGTGCTCTCTGAGCTTGGTAGTTTTCTTGCAGACGTTTCATGACCCAACTAGGTAACATTGTCAATGCTAGAAGAGAATGAGGTTGGAGGAGGAGGAGGAGGAGGAGGAGGAGGAGGAGGAGGGAGGAGGAGGAGGAGGAGGAGGAGGAGGAGGACAACTGTGGCATCCTTGGTGCTCTCTGAGCTTGGTAGTTTTCTTGCAGACGTTTCATGACCCAACTAGGTAACATTGTCAATGCTAGAAGAGAATGAGGTTGGAGGAGGAGGAGGAGGAGGAGGAGGAGGAGGAGGAGGAGGACAACTGTGGCATCCTTGGTGCTTTCTGAGCTGTTGTCTATTTGCAGATGTTTCATGACCCAACTAGGTAACATTATCAGTGCTAGGGCAGCGGGGTTTGCTCTCTGTTTATATCTCTGAGCTTGGCTGTTTTGTGGCAGACGTTTCATGACCCAACTAGGGAGCATCCTCAATGCTGGGAAGGAGTGGGGTTTGCCCAGTGGTGGGGTTCAAATAATTGAACCACCGCTTCTCTGCCCTAATGATTTCTTCCAACAACCAGTTCACCAAACTGGTCAGAAAGTGAACAACCGGTTCTCCCGAAGTGGTGCGCACTGGCTGAATCCCACCACTGGGTTTGCCGGCGGGGGGGGAGGAGAAGAAGGAGGGGACGGAGGGGTCCTCGGTGCTCCCTGAGTTTGCTGGTTTTTCCTTGCCAAGAAGACCTTCGGGTGGCAGCGCCAGGGGAGTTCGCCTGGATAGCTGAATTGGGCATCCAGTTATGAGGCCATGCTGTAAAAAGTGTTGTATATAATTACGTGGGTTGGGTGTATAGGTTTAGCTCTCTTTTGTCGTGTCCTCTTCGTATGCTATTTAGATTTAGATTGGCAGAGTTGGAAGGGACCTTGTAGGTCATCTAGTCCAACCCCCCTCCTCCCAAGCAGGAGACCCTACACCGTTTCTGACAGATGGCAGTCCAGTCTCTTCTTGAAAGCCTCCAGGGATGAAGCTCCCACAACTTCTGAAGGCAACTTCTGTTCCTTTGGTGGATTGTTCTCACTGTCAGAAAGTTTCTCCTTATTTCTAGGACTTGAATCTGTCCTGGACTTTGAGTGTCTTGGAGAATAGTTTGACCCCCTCTTATTTTGGGCAGCCCCTCAAATATTGGAAGGCTGCTCTCCTGCCTCCCCTGGTCCTTCTCTTCCCTAGACTAGCCAGGCCCAGTTCCTGCAACCGTTCTTCATAGGTTTCCATCAGTGGTGGGATTCAATTTTTTTTTACTACTTTACTTCTGTGGGTGTGGCTTGGTGGGCGTGGCAGGGGAAGGATCCTGCAAAATCCCCCTTCCCTCCCCACCCCACTAACCTGCTTTCCAGCTCCCTTCTCCTGGGCAGGGCAACCAAAGGAGACCCAGCCGATCAGCTGGGACTCGACGGGATACAGAGAAGAGATGGGGTTGGCGGGGCCAGTCAGAGGTGGGATTGGCCGGTTCTCCAAACCATTCAAAATTTCCGCTACCGGTTCTCCAGAACTGGTCAGAACCTGCTGCAGAACCACCTCTGGTTTCAGCCTCCCGTCCCTTAATCATCCTGGTTGCTCTTCTCTGCCCTCTTTCTAGAGTCTCAACCTCTTTTTTATAGCATGGTGACCAAAACTGGATGCATTACTCTAGGTGTGCCCTTACTGAGGCTTTACACAGAGTGGTATTAGTACCTGCCTTGATCTTGATTGCATCCCTCTGTTAATTGTCATAAGCTCGTCTGGTGGTTTTTCTGGGCTGGTTTTGCAACTCTGAAAGCGCAAATCTCCCCCTGTCTGCTTTAGAGCCTGAGAGGAGGTCAGGGAGGATCCCTGCTTAGGCCTTCCTCCCCACGTTGGTGCAGCTGCAGGCTAGGCCTTCTCTCATCGGACGGTTCCCTGGGCGGGGACCCTTTTCCTCCAAGTCTTTCTGGCCGGGTTTTCCAAAATCTGCCCCTCTGCTGCCCCATGTCTGAACCCTGAATGCCAGAGGGTGCGGGGGGTGGGGTGCTGTGGGTCATCAGAAAGGGGGGAGTTTTGCTTGTTTTATGAATTTACGGGTAGTTTGGATCGTTTTATGGCTTGCCCTCCCAGCGGAAGGATTTCTGCGTTCCCGACAGCGCCTGCTTTGTGACCGCACTGCGTGGATGAGCGATCGGCCTCACCTCTGCCTCCTAAGCCTCATTTCCCCAACCTTCCTCTTTGTGCTTATCTGCACGGCCATCAGGCAGGGCTCCAGATTGGACCCACCATGGCTTATGTCCTTTGTTTGATGTGGGGATGGTGACGCAACGATGCCTCTTTGTGGCCAGCATCTGAAGGACGTTTACCACACACACACACACACACACGCACACGCACACACAGGGCAGGTTGATGCGGAGAGGCGGCTGTTGCAGGATTTGAGCCTTTTTGTCAAAATGCTTTTTTTTAAAGAAGGGTCGCTTTTTACGCTGGCTCCTGTGGAATTAACCCCTCAAATAACAACCCTGTGGGAGCACATCTGGAATCCTGCGTCCAGTTTTGGTCATCCCATTCTAAAAAAAGATTTGTGAGACTCTGGAAAGAGGGCCGAGAAGAGCAACCAAGAGGATTAGGGGGCTGGAGGATAATGCGTCTAAAGGATGGTTGTTGGAACTGGATGTGTTTGGTTTAATGAAAAGAAGGATTTAGAGCAGTGATGGCTAACCTTTTCGGGCTCCTGTGTCAAAAATTGTGCGTGCGCTTGTATGCTCGCATTCCAGCACCCAGAAGGCAATGCGCGCCCTCCCACACTCCCCTTGCGCATGCGTGCGGAACCCCCCCATACCACCCCTTGTCTGCACTGATCCTCGCAGCTGATTTTCAGCCCGTTTGAGGCGTTTTTCGGCCTTCCAGAGGCTTGAGGAAAACCTCTGCAGGCTTTGCAGGCCGAAAAATGGGCCCATTTTGTCACTTCCAGTGTTTCCAGAACTACAGGAAGTGATGAAAGAGGCCTATTTTTCATCCTGCAAAGCCCTCAGGGGCTTTCCTCCAGCCTCTGGAAGGCCGAAAATCAGCTGTGAGGTGCATGCACGCGCAGTGAGGTAAGTTTGCCCGCGGCTTGTGTGCCGGGACCAATGGCTCTGCGTGCCACCTGTGCCACACGTGCCATAGGTTCGCTATCACGGAGCTGAGGGGTGACATGTTAGCAGACTTCCCCATGATTTGAGGGGCTGCCCCAAAGAAGAGGGAGTCAAGCTATTCTCCAAAGCGCCAGAAGGCAGGACAAGAAGCAACGGATGGAAACTCATCAAGGAGAGAAGCAACCTGGAACTAAGGAGGGATTTATACCATTTTACAGTGGCTTGTTAGGATCGCACTTGGAATCCTGCATCCAGTTTTGGTGGCCATGATATAAAAAAAGATGTTGAGACTCTAGAAAAAGGGCAGAGAAGAGCAACCAGGAGGATGAGGGGGCTGGAGGATAAAACATACGACGAATGGCCTCAAGGAATTGGATATGTCTATTCTAATGAAAAGAAGGACCAGGGGAGACATGATAGCGGACTAATATTTGAGGGGCTGCCCCAAAGAAAACGGGGTCCACAGTCCACCTATTCTCCAAAGCACCCGAAGGCAGAGAAGCCACAGATGGGAACTCCATCGAGGAGAGAAGCAACCTGGAATTGAGGAGACAATTTCTTGACCGTGAGGACGATTGACTCGTGGAACGGCTTCCCTGCAGACCTTTTGGGTGCTGCATCCCTGGAGGTTTTGAAGAAGAGGTTGGATAACCACTTGTCTGGAATGACATAGGATCTCCCCCTCAAGCAGGGGTTGGACTAGAAGACCTCCAAGGTCCCTTCCAAGTCTGTTATTCTGTTGTTTGCTCAGCCGCAATGAACCAGGTGTGCGGCCTTTGGGAAGCGCAAAGACTTCTGTGCCACGAAAATGCCAGAGGTTGATCTCAGAGAAGAGGGAGGCAGATAGGGGTTTATCGGCAGGGTCTTTTGTACGGTGGCTCCCCTCCCCCATATGCCCCACCAGCAGCTCCCGGCCAGGAGGATGAGGAGCTTCAGCGCGAAGCTGGCTGGGCTGCCCCGGGAGGCTGCGGAGAAGGTGCTGTGGGTTAATCTCTGGACTTAGCCGTCTTCCCCTGGACGTGCCTGGTGCTGGCTTCTTCCCCTGCAGGGTCCCTCATTTTTCTTCCTTTCCTGACAGCTTTTATTCCCTCCACCCCACCCACTCTTTGAGTGGTGCTGCAGACCCAGCGGCCGTTTTCCTTCGCCCAGGAATGCCAGGGGTCGGCCATGCCTGGCAAATATTTGCAGATCCTTCAATTAGATAAGGTCTCCTCTCTCCCGCCCCCCAAAAACTTTCCTGCAGCTCTGGATGCCTGTAAGACCCTTGGAGTGTCTCTGCTTGACTTTTCCCGGCTTCCCTGACAGGGACCAGACTCCACGCGCCTGTTAAAAACCGCCTGTTCTGGGGAAAAACCTTCCGGCAGGGCAGTAAATCGCCCTCCTCTTTGCAGAAGGGAGCGGCTCCAAAGGGCCGGGTGGAATCGCCAGTGGGATTCCTGCCTGCCTCCCTTCCTGTAGAGGTGGAGGGTCTGTGGATTGTCCCCACGGAGAATCAGGGTTGGGAGGGGCCCCTGTGGCCCTCAAGGCCACCCCCCCCAACCTTCTGGGAGGGAGGGGAGGGGGAGGAAATAAGAAAAAGAAAGAAGAAGGAAGGAAGGAAGGAAGGAAGGAAGGAAGGAAGGAAGGAAGGAAGGAAGGAAGGAAAGGGAGAGAGGGAGGGAGGGAGGGGGGAAGAAGGAAAGAAAGTGAGGGAGGGGAGAAGGAAAGAAAGCGAGGGAGGAGAGGGTGGAAGGAAAGGAAGGGAGGGAGGTAAGGAAAGAAGGAAGGAAGGAGAGGGAGGGAGGGAAGAAAGAAGGAAAGAAACAAGGAAGAAGAGGGAGGGAAGGGAGGGAGGAAGGAAGGAGGTAAGGAAAGAAAGAAAGAAAGAAAGAAAGAAAGAAAGAAAGAAAGAAAGAAAGAAAGAAAGAAAGAAAGAAAGAGACAGAGAGAGAGAGAGAGAAAGGAAGGAAGGAAGGAGAGAGAGAGAGAAAGAAAGAAAGAAAGAAAGAAAGAAAGAAAGAAAGAAAGAAAGAAAGAAAGAAAGAAAGAAAGAGAAAGGAAGGAAGGAAGAGAAAGGAAGGAAGAAAAAAAGAAAGGAAGAAAGAAAGGAAGGAAGGAAGAAAAGAAAAGAAAGAAAGAAAGAAAGAAAGAAAGAAAAGAAAAGAAAACAGAACAGAATAGAGCCGGGCAGCCTGCATCTCCAGAAGGAAGCAGACTTTTTCATTCTCTTCCTTCTTGGCTCATCAAAGCTCCTCGTAAAAGTTTTACAGGGAAGATAAAGGAGGAGGCAGCTTCTGTAGGAAATGCGCAGATGCCAAGCAGCAGCCTTGACCCTCCCCTCCTCCCCCCTCCTCCTCCCCCCTCCTCCTCCCCCCTCCTCCTCCCCCTTCCTGCAGACGGAGGCTTCCACCCAGCACCCCATCTGGGAAAGGACGGTGCTGGGGGATGGGTGGGGGGCCAAACTCGTGTATTTACCCCTGGGATTGGGGTGGGGGTGGGGGAGGGGAGGCTGGGAAGTCAACTCCTAAGCCAGAAGGTCTCCAATCTTGGCCACTTGAAGACTTGTGGGCTGGGGAATTCTGGGAGTTGAAGTCCACAAGTCTTCAAGTGGCCCAGTTCCCCATCAAGACACAGTGGTCTCACCTGCCTTTTAGGAAGACCGGGGTGTAGCTCTTCCAACCTCTTGCTCACAGGGAGTCCTCAACTTATGACGGGACGCTCTTGGAAGCTCCGACCCCCGCTCCCTGGGGCTACTTATAACCTGCTTCCGAAGTTCCAATGGCGCCCTCCCCAGGGCAGGTGGTGTAACGGCAACCCCAGCTGCGCCCTCTCCAAAGGTGGCCAACCCAGCTGGGCAGAACCTTCGCACGGCCCAAGGGGCCCCATGTAAGACCGTCCCTGTCTCCTGCCTGTCCTGGGGAAGGGGTGGGGGTGTCTCTCCCCACGGCCAACCCCCCCCCATTTGCCAGAGCTCCCCGCATAATCCGGCTAAACCGGGCTGTCTTGTGAGAGCAAAGGCAGATCCGCCGCCCTGCAAGGCGGAAACTTTGAGGAGGCTTTGCGCTCAGCCAGATCTTTTGCCCTGGATTAGGAAAACATTCGTCCTTTGCTCTCCCGCCGACTCCAAGACGGAACCTCAAAGACGTGAGTGACTAATCCTTCCTTCGGCTCTGCTTCCTCCTCACCGGACGGAGCCACGTGGGACGGAACCCGTGGGCCTCCTGCACTGGCCCAGCGCTGCTTTGATCGCTCCTGGTTGCTCGATGGGTGAGTCCTTGGAGACTCGGTGTAGTAGTTAGAGCTAGAAACTGGGAGACCGGGAGTTGTAGTCCCACTGCCATGAAATCTGACTGGGTGACTTTGGGACAGTCAGCAGGAGGTGGTGAGTTCTAGTTTCTCTTTAGCCATGAAAGCTAGGTGGATGACTTTGGGCCAGTAACTTTCTCTGCATCCAACTTACCTCGCAGGGTTGTTGTCTGGAAATTAGGAGGAGGGAGGTGTGTTGGATAGGGTCACCGCCTTGAGTTTGGTCTAGTGGCACCAGGCTAGAAAGGGTGAGGCTGTGAGTTCTAGTCCTCACTTAGGCACGCAAGCCAGCTGGGTGACTTTGGGCCAATCACCAGGAGACGGTGAGTTCTAGCCGCGCCTTAATCTTGAAATCTGACTGGGTGACTCTGGGCCAGTGACCAGGAGACGGTGAGTTCTAGTCCTGCCTTAACCTTGAAATCTGACTGGGTGACTCTGGGCCAGTGACCAGGAGACGGTGAGTTCTAGTCCTACTGCCATGAAATCTGACTGGGTGACTCTGGGCCAGTGACCAGGAGACGGTGAGTTCTAGTCCTACTGCCATGAAATCTGACTAGGTGACTTTGGGACAGTCAGCAGGAGGTGGTGAGTTCTAGTTTCTCTTTAGCCATGAAAGCTAGGTGGATGACTTTGGGCCAGTAACTTTCTCTGCGTCCAACTTACCTCGCAGGGTTGTTGTCTGGAAATTAGGAGGAGGGAGGTGTGTTGGATATGGTCACCGCCTTGAGTTTGGTCCAGTGGCACCAGGCTAGAAAGGGTGAGGCTGTGAGTTCTAGTCCTCACTTAGGCACGCAAGGCTGCTGGGTGACTTTGGGCCAATCACCAGGAGACGGTGAGTTCTAGCTGCGCCTTAATCTTGAAATCTGGGTGACTTTGGGCCAGTGACCAGGAGACGGTGAGTTCTAGTCCTGCCTTAACCTTGAAATCTGACTGGGTGACTCTGGGCCAGTGACCAGGAGACGGTGAGTTCTAGTCCTGCCTTAACCTTGAAATCTGACTGGGTGACTCTGGGCCAGTGACCAGGAGACGGTGAGTTCTAGTCCTGCCTTAACCTTGAAATCTGACTGGGTGACTCTGGGCCAGTGACCAGGAGACGGTGAGTTCTAGTCCCACTGCCATGAAATCTGACTGGGTGACTTTGGGACAGTCAGCAGGAGGTGGTGAATTCTAGTTTCTCTTTAGCCATGAAAGCTAGGTGGATGACTTTGGGCCAGTAACTTTCTCTGCGTCCAACTTACCTCGCAGGGTTGTTGTCTGGAAATTAGAAGGAGGAAGGTGTGTTGGATAGGGTCACCGCCTTGAGTTTGGTCTAGTGGCACCAGGCTAGAAAGGGTAAGGCTGTGAGTTCTAGTCCTCACTTAGGCACGCAAGCCAGCTGGGTGACTTTGGGCCAATCACCAGGAGACGGTGAGTTCTAGTTTCTCTTTCTCTTGGTCTGAGATGGTATACGGTCTCCTGCCTTGGGCAGGGGGTTGGACTAGAGGACCTCTAGGGTCGCTTCCGGCCCTGTGATTCGGTGTCCTACATTCTTTCCCTAAGGAAAAAATTGTCTGTAGAGGGAAGGAAGAGTTCTGCCACACACACACACACACACACACACGCACGCACGCACGCACGCACGCAGGCAGGCAGGCAGGCAGAGAAGAGGCGGATCTCTAGGGAAAGACCAGAGACGAACCTTCTGCTGGCTGGGCCTTGGAAGCAGCTGAATTTTTATCCTGATTCCCACAACATCCTTCAGCCGCCCGTGTCAAGCCAGGCTTCCTTGGGGGTAACCTTGATTAGATTGTTACGGTTGAGCATCCAACCCACTCGGTAAATTTATGGCTCAATCTATTCTGCACAGCCAGGCAAGTGTGCAGCCTCAGTGCGTGCGGAAGGAAGGCCAAACCTGCAGTGCGCCTCCCCTCTTCTTTCCCCCACCTTCACAAGGGCCCCTTTCTCTCCTCCCCTCCCTCCCCTGAGCGGAGGGGTAGGCCCAGCACAAGGCATTTGCACCCTGTGCCTAAGTCACTTGTTATATAAACCTGTTGAGTAACCTTGTGGTTCGGCGTATTAAGCAACATCCAAATCAAATCAAAACATTTATGGTCAATGCACAACATGTGTACAAGGAAATTGCAAAAAGTAACAATAAAAATTTGCAACAAAAAAAAAATTGCATAAAGTAATAATAAAAAAACACCGAACAAATAAACCGAAGTGTAAGTCAGAGGTTGTGGGGGAATGTCATCCGGTGTCCCAGGAAGGAGGAGCTGCTTCCCGGAATACAAAGCGGCAGCAAAACTTGGAATGGTTTGGTGGAGCAAGGAAGGAGCTTCCCAACAGTTAGGCAGATGGTGGCTTTAGTCTGGCAAGATTCTGTCCGTAGGTGAGCGACGATAAAGAAACTACAGGTAGTCTTATCTTACGACAGTTTCTGACAGATGGCAGCCCAGTCTCTTCTTGAAAGCCTCCATGTGTGAAGCTCCCACAACTTCCGAAGGCAACTTCTGTTCCAGGGGTTGATGGTTCTCACTGTCAGAGAGTTTCTCCTTATTTCCAGGTTGAATCTCTCCTTGTTCAGTTTCCATCCATTGTTCCTCATCTGGCCTTTGGGTGTCTTGGAGAATAGTTTGACCCCTTCCTCCTCTCTGGGGCAGCCCCTCAAATATGGGAACATTGCTTTCCTGTCTCCCCTGGTCCTTCTCTTCCCTAGACTAGCCAGGCCCAGTTCCTGCAACCGTTCATTCATATGTTTGAGCCTCCAGTCCCCTCATCATCCTGGTTGCTCTTCTCTGCATTTTTCCAGAGTCTCAACATCTTTTTTATAGTGTGGTGACCAAAACTGGATGCAGGACTCTAGGTGTGGCCTTACTAAGGCTTTATAGAGTGGTCTTAGGACCTCCCTTGATCTCAGTTGTATCCCTTTGTTAATGCAATTTAGGATTGCATTGGCTTTTTTGGCGGCGGCTGCACACGGCTGGCTCCTATTTAGCTGGTTGTCCACTAAGACTCCAAGATCCCTCTCCCAGTTCCTGCTATTGAGCCTGGTTTCACCCAATCTGTATGTGTCCTTTTGGTTTTTCTTGCCTAAGTGCAGGACTTTACTCTTCTCTCTATTGAATTTCATTTTGTTAGATCGGGCCCAGTGTTCTAGTCTATCAAGATCCATCTGGATCCTGAGCCTATCTTCTGGGGTATTGGCTATTCCTACCATAGACGTAGACTTCTTTATTGGCCAAGTGTGATTGGACACACAAGGAATTTGTCTTGGTGTAAATACTCTCAGTATACATAAAAGAAAAGATACATTTGTTAAGAATCAAGAATCATAACGGAAAACACTTAATGATAGTCATAGGGGACAATCCACAAGCTTAGTATCATCTGCAAATTTGATAAGTTCCCCTTCTATTCCCTCATCTAAGTTGTTAATGAAGTTATTGAAGAGTCCTGGGCCTAAGATGGCACCCCACTGCTTACTTCCCTCTGTGTAGATGTAGACTCATTAAGGACTACTCATTGAGTAGGTTTGTCAGCCAGTTGCGAGTCCATGTTGGTTCGTCGGACAGCCCCTTGCCAACGTCCAAATGGGTTAACAGCAGGAGCCCTTGGGTGTGAATGCAGCCTCCCTCCTTCACCCGTTCACACACTATGTTGCCTTCTAAGGATTTGAGGCATTTTAGGGGGATGAGTCCAGCGTAAATCCCTGCTGGAAATATGCAAAACAACACAACTGCTTGACAGCAGAAATAGCCAAACACCGCCGTGTACGATATATTATTTTTAAAACCCCAGAGAGCTAAGCAGCACATCGAATAAGGCAGGGAGGCCCAGGATTGCCAGGGCCTTCCTAAAAAGGAAGTCTACGGGTGGCAGGTCTGTCCTGGGAAGAACGGCCGGCCGGAGGCTCCGGGTTCCAATTCCTGGGGATTTGCTCCCAAGGTACCTGCTGAGCCTCTTTTCGGAATGGACCCACTTTCTGGATTCACTGAGTCTGTGGAGCCAGCAGCTAACCCACAACTTTGAGCCCACAATCTCCGTGGCTGAGAGAGACAGCGGCTAAGAGAGTTTTGCCCCCATTTTACGACCTTCAGGGCCATTGTTCATGCAACAGTCTTAAGTATGAGAAACGGCCGTAAGTTGTTTTATTCCAGCACCGTCGTAACTTTGAACAGTCACCAAATGAACTGTTGTAAGTCCAGGTAGTACCTGTAGTGGAATTAGTGCCTGCAGTGCCTAAAAATACTCCAAACGTTTTGAAGGAACCAGCCAGCCCGCTCATTTGAGCCAATGGGAGTTTCTGGGCTTTTGGCTGACCTGGGTTAGGTGTGTTGTCTGAACGTGGCTGAGAGCTGGGAGTCTTTGTGCGTTTTGACCCAAACGTTGCAGGCTTGGAATTGCATCTGGAGTCATGCTGAAAGGTGCTATGGCTGATTCAGTGCCACAGCTGGAGCCCAGGCTGGTAGCCCCGGGGGTCCCGCTTGGGCCAAGTTGTCCTTGAAGGAGAAGAGCCCTTGGCAAAGGCTCCAGTGGGGAGAATTGTGGTTCGCCAACAGCCAGTGGAGCTGGCAGCAGAGTTGGACAGTGGGGAAGAACATGAGCCTGTCCGGGAATCTGGGAAGGGCTCGGATGAGGGATTTGCATCCGATGCAGAGTTGGGGCCAGGACCATCTGGAAGTTATGTGCAGACTCCAGAGTCTGACATCAGCAAGGCAGAGGAACAGAAGGAGCCTGTTCCCAGTGCGTGCATGTGCAGAGCTGCCAGAAGGCAAGAACAGTTAAGACAAAAGGGGTGACTCGGGAGTAAGGCTTGGAGGTGATTGCCCCCTCCCACAAGACATAAAGGAGGAGCAAAGGGACATGAGCCTTTGCAGGAAGCAACTTTGTTCGTACTGATCGGTTTAAAATCTGAAGCTCTATGTTGAATTTGTGCTTGGTTTGGCCTCGTATAACTAATTGGACATTTAGTCATTAGCAGCATTTCAAGGAAGATGGAGGTGGGTGCTTATCAGACTTATCCCGAAGGATTGTGGCAGTCTTACGTGGGACTATTACAAACTGTTTGAGACTCATTACAGGCCGTGAATGACTAAAATCCACAGCCGTTGAAATAAAAAGGAAGGTTTTGGGGACTAATACGTGTTTGTTAATGTCTCAGGAAGCCTTGGTCGGAACAGGGAGGCAGTGGAGTCAGGAGTCGCCAGGGGTAGCCAGCTGACCAAGGGTGAGCGGGGCTCAACAACGCATCACAGAAAAAATTTTTCTTAAGTTCTAGATCCACTATTTTGAAAGACTGGAGTGAAATGAAGTGAAAAGTAAAATGGAGTGGAGTGGAGTGGAGTGGAATGGAATGGAAGGAAATGATGTGAAGTGAAGTGGAGTGGAGTAGAATGGAGTGAAGTGAAGTGAAAAGTGGAGCGGAATGAACTGGAGTGGAGTAAAGTTTGTCAAGCGGAAATCAGGAAACTCTACAGAAGGCATTTCCTGCACCAGGGTGGGTCTGGCTGACCTCTGAAGGACCTTGACTGAAACGTGGCCTCCATGAACCAGACCTTCTCCTTCCTTGACTTTGGGGGAGTAAGGTGGCCTCCCGAGAAGAGCCCACAGAGGTCCCAAGATTCAGCACCCCAGGTGGCCTGGTGGGACATCAAGAAGCCCACCTGAATCATTGAGGCACAGAAGCAGCTTCCCCTGGGCACCTCCAGCTCGAGCTACAGGGCCCATCAGCCCCGGTCAACAGACTCTGGTTGCTGCCTGGCTAGAGAAGCCTATTTGGCCAGCCGGGGACCCCTTGTAGCCCAGGGGTCTTTCCAAGAAGCCCCCGCCTCGAGCTTGGCTCTGCTCTGCCCACAGGCCCCTGGAACTCCCCGGGGTTTCCCGATGCCAGTGAGGAAAGCACCGGGCTGGGCCTTCCCACCGGAGATGGTGAAGCGTACCGGTTTGGCCCGGTTCACACGAACCGGTAGTAAAAAAACCAGCTACCGGTTCGGCCAAACCAGCATTTCTTTGCTTTTCTTTTTTCCGCCCAACAATCAGCTGTGCTAGGATCCCCCTCGCTGTCTGACTGCTTCACCCAGGAGGCTTCTGAGGCCCAGAAGGCAAAAAGGGGCGCACGGGTGGGGGTGCTGCAAAAAAAAGAAAGAAAGAAAGAAAAAAAGAGGAGGAGGAGGAGGAGGAGGAGGAGGAGGAGGAGGAGGAGAAAAGAAGAAGAAGAAGAAGAAGAAGAAGAAGAAGAAGAAGAAGAAGAAGAAGAAGAAGAAGAAGAAGAGGAGAGGAGGAGGAGGAGGAGGAGGAGGAGGAGGAGGAGAGGAGGAGGAGGAGGAAGAAGAGGAGGAGAAGAGAAGAAGAAGAAGAAGAAGGAGGAGGAGGAGGAGGAGGAGGAGGAGGAAAGAAGAGAAGGAGAAGAAGAAGAGAGAGGAGGAGAAGAAGAAGAAGAAGAAGAAGAAGAAGAAGAGAGAAGAGGAGAGGAGGAGGAGGAGGGAGGAAGAAGAAGGAGGAGGAGGAGGAGGAGGAGGGAGGAGGAGGAGGAGGAGAGAAGGAAGAAGAGGAGAAGAAAGAAGAAGAAGAGGAGGAGAAAGAAAGAGGAGGAGGAGGAGGGAGGAGGAGGAGGAGGAGGCCACACCTACCCAGTCACATGGACATGCCTACCTAACCACTCCCACCTAGCCACGCCCACAGAACCGTAATAAAAATATTTGCATCCCACTCCTGTGATGCAGGGGCTGGAACCCCCTGGATGTGTGTGTGTGTGTGAAGAATCCAGTCTGCTTTCTCTCCTGTTTCAAAAAAATGCAGGTTCATCCTTTTTAAAAAAAAAAATTATTTTATTTTAATACAAACAATCCATCTTCCATTAAGTAGTATGTCATCTGAGTACAAATATCTTGTGCAATAACAATTAAATTTTACAGTTCTATCCATTATTTATCTACTCTTGCCCTAATATTGATATATACATAACATATCTAATACTGTCACAAGCCTCATCAGCGTTTAATTCTATTACTGTGTTTTCTATATTTCACTAATCTTTTATTTCTGTCTTTCGTATTTATTCTCTCGCCGTCGGTAGAATAGTTTCCCGTATCGTGTAATGCTCAGTTTGTTCCTTCTCTTTAATTGCAAGCGTTAACCTGTTCATTTTGCGCATTCTAATATTTTCCTCATCATCCGTAGGAATCTCTTCACTTTTCCAATTTTGTGCAAATAAAATGCAGGTTGATGCCAGTCACTCTCAGTGGCCTGTTGTGGGTTGAGAGGCATCCGGCCAAAGATAGCAAAAGTCTGCCTTGCCTTCTCCTTCCCTCGCCTGTCCCCCTCCTCCTTCCTCTCCCTGCAAGCAGGCAGGAGGGGAGTCCACGGGCCTCTGGTCACAGAGCATTTGCGCTTCTCCCCCAAGGGGGTGACCAGGAGGGCAGCCAAGCTCCAAAGGAGGGAGTTTCAAGCTTGGCGACTGAAAAAATGCACCGATGGACTTCCACTCGCAGTACGACGGTCGGGGAACTCTGGGGCTGGAAGTCCACATGCATATTCTGGTCAACCAGTTTGAAAAACCCGGCTCTAAATGGGAACAGAGTCGCTTTGGACAATGAGACGGGAAAAGCAGAAATTTCATAAATCTCTCTCTATATAAAAGCGAAATTCCACTCATGGATCATCGCAAAATCTCCAGAACCGTAAAGCCTACAAGCTTGAAATTTGACCCGTAGGTTCTTCTTGGCTTCCAGGGGCTCCCTAAGAAAGGAATTTTCAAAATGACCCTCAGAGCATTTAGAGTATTTCCTATATTATTATTATTATTATTATTATTATTATTATTATTATTATTATTATTATTATTATTATTATTATTATTATTAACATGCTCTGATGCTAAGGAGTTCTACTCCCCCTCCCCACCTGGAAAGAAATCTCTTCCAAAGGCAAAACACAAGCAGAGGAGTTTCAGTTTCACAGCACCAAGCCGCTTTAGTACAGAACGGTTGAGCTAAGCCACGCCCAGGCTCCTTGCTGTCTCCTTCTTGCTCACACAGCAAATACTCTTTCAGTTTCTAAGCAGCCCTCCACTCTCTCACACACTGACAGGACGCTAGCCAGATGAATACCGACGGAGGCTGGTAGGCAGAGGCAGAATTTTCTCCCCCTTATTTTCCTCCCCCAAAACTAAGCCCGACCACACAGTTTCCTAGCGAAGCACGGGGATCGAGCTAGTAAATAGATAAACAGAGAATAAGCCTCAAGGAACGAGGGCTTCTTTTTGAGCTGGGGGGATGGGGGAGAGAAGATGTTGGGTGTCTCTTCTCTCTGTGGTGGCTTTCGGGGAGATGAATGTGGGTCTCTCTTGAGCCTTGGAAAAGGTGGAGATGCCACCTGGCTCTCTGTGGGATTTGGCTGCAGCCACTCATGAGGGGATCTACGGCTGCGTCTTTCTCGTTGCCCACATAAGCAACCTTTGCTGTTGGATTTTTGCTTTCATTTTTGCTTGTTTGCTTGTTATTATTATTATGGTGGTTAATCTTTGGTTAGATTCACAGTCGTTGGGGCTGGTTGGTAGCTCAACAGCTCGAGTCCTAACCAAGGACCCAGGAACTGTTCAGGTAGCGTCGGAGGATATAAGCTGTTCCAAGTAGGGTGGTTTTTTCGTAGAATCAGGGTATTCAAGTCTGATAAATTCAGGATTTCCAAATAGCGAGGCAGCCCTTTCGGTATGGCTCCAAGGGCTCCAGCTACAATTGAGGTTACACACAATTTCTTTTTCCAAAGTCGCTCAACTTCAATTTGTAAGTCCCGATACTTTGTGATTTTTTTCTTGTTGCACGTCCACGGGCCTCACCAGGTATTGCAATGCCAACGAACCAAACCTTTTTCTTTTCAACTTTTGTTCTGTCAGGCGTGTTGTGGGCCAAGGGCCTGTCCGTCTGAATTCCGAAGTCCCACAAGATCCTGACTTTTTCATTCTCCAGGATCTTCTCAACCTGATGATCCCAGGAACTGTTCCTAGACTCAAATCCAAACTTTTGGCACAGTTTGCAGTGAATGATTTTAGCAACTCGGTTATGGCGTTCTAAGTGGTCAGTTTGTTTATATTATTATTATTATTATTATTATTATTATTATTATTATTATTATTACACACAAAAATGACAGTATACACAGCAAACGAGATAACCAGGCTTTCGTATCACGAATCACTAGTCGAACCCTTCCCGAGTGTTTAGGACTGCGTGATGTATCGCCGGATTATGCGAGCAGATTCCAGTAAGGTGGCCTTCTGCAGCTGACCATATTATTATTATTAGTAGTATTAGTAGTATTAGTAGTATTAGTATTAGTATTATTAGTATTGTTGTTGTTGTTATTGTTATTACGCTGTCCATCATCCCTAAAGGGGTCTCTTTAAGGGCACTTTAAGAGCAGTTTAAGAATATTAAGGATGTTAGAAAAAGCCGCTCGGTCCGACGTCTTTGGGCAAAGGTTGCCTGTTCCTCTCTGTAGCCCCAAGCTTTGAATGGGCCTGCTACGAATTATATCCACTCCCTGCCGCCTCCCCATAACTCCCCCCGCTCCGACCTCACATGTTTCATAGTTTCTCCCCTTTCTTCCAACTCCTGCATCTGCCAAACCTTTGCAGAAACCCAGATGCTGCGTCTGGAAAGCATTTGGAGGGCGGGAGGGTAGCGAGGGGAACCGATATTCCTACCTTTGTATTCATTTATTGCCTTTATTTATTTGCCAAGCAAGCGTTGGATGAAAGGTATAAGTATGAACGTGATTATGAATACATGAAATGGATAGGGATAAAAGGAAGACATTAGGACAGGGAGGGTAGGCAAGTTGGTGCACTTACGCAGGGTGGGCTTTGGCGTAGAAATCGGCGCGCACACAAAAACACACTCGTGTGTGTGTGTGTGTGTGTGTGTGTGCAGGCGCGCAACCACAGGCGCCTACGAGATGGCAGAAGGGATGGTTGCTGGAGGCCCCCAGCTCCCTTCCTCCTTCTGAGGCTCTTTTGAAGTCCGGAGAATTTGGAGGAGTCGTGGGAGGGGGGTGTCTTTTCAGGGAGACCCTCCCCACCCCCGCCCTGCACCCCCTCCTCTGCTCAGAACCCCATTTCGATTTGAAGCTCACTTTGCAGCCAGGCTGAACGTGGGAGCTCTGTATAGGCTGAAAATTGGAGGGGGCACCCCTGGGTCGGGGGAGGCTGCTAGGGACCCAGGGATGCCCATCAAAAGCTGGACGAGCTTTGATTGCACCCCGGCCCCAAAGGTTAGTGGGGCAAAGGGGCAGTGAACAGGGGGGGGGCTGGCTGGGGGACCTTCCGTCTGTTGGGCCCAGAGCCATGGAGAAGGGGCCAAGGGGCAGTGGAGGGACCCAAAACCAAAAGGGATGGATACTGGGAAAGCACCAGATAGTAGATAATCAGAATTGGGAGGGAGCTTGTAGGTCATCTAGTCCAACCCACCCACCCCATGCCCAAGCAGGAGACCCTACACCATTTCTGACAGGTGGCAGTCCAATCTCTTCTTGAAAGCCTCCAGGGATGAAGCTCCCACAACCTCCGAAGGCAACGCCTGTTCCATCGGTTGATGGTTCTCACAGTCAGAAAGTTTCTCCTTATTTCTAGGACTTGAATCTCTCCTTGTTCAGTTTCCATCCATTGTTCCTTGTCTGGCCTTCGGGGGCTTTGGAGAACAGCTTGACTGCCTCTTCTTTGTGGCAGCCCCTGAGATATTGGAAGGCTGCTCTCCTGTCTCCCCTGGTCCTTCTCTTCACTAAACTAGCCAGGCCCAGTTCCTGCACCCGTTCTTCATATGTTTTAGCCTCTCATCCTCCTGCTTGCTCTTCTCTGCCCTCTTTCTAGAGTCTCAACCTCTTTTTTATAGCCTGGTGACCAAAACTGGACGCAGTACTCTTAGGTGTGGCCTTACTAAGGCTTTATAGTAGAGTGGTATTAGCACCTCCCTTGATCTCGACTGTATCCCTCTGTTAATGCAATTTAGCATTGCGCCAGCATTCCCCAAAGTGCCAGATAAGGTCCCATCATCCCCAGCCAGGGCTGGGATGGCCTTGGCAAGCCCTGGTTCCTTGGCATGTCGGTTGGTGAGCCGTTCCAACAGTCTTGGCAGCCGGTAGCTCTTCTTGGCGGGTTCGGGCACAAAGAGGGTCCTTGTTTTGCGGTTGTCCAAAGAGCCTTTGCAGGAGGGGGAGAGAGAGGGAGGGAGGGAGGGAGGGGCCCTCTGCAGCCAGGGAATATGGCCATCACTATGCAGGGAGGGTTCAGCCCCCAAGAAAGACCCCCACCCCCACCCCCCGGCTACGTGCCACTGAGTGAGGCTGCCAGGTTTCCCACTTCACAGATTCATGCAGACGAACACGTTTGTGATTCTCTTTGGGCCTCGCCTCCGTTTTCCTTTCTCCTCCCCACTTCCCTGCCCTGCCTGCTATTTACAGGTAGTCCTTGACTTACAGCAGTTCATTTAGTGACCTTTCAAAGTGGCTTTGGCACTGAGAAAAGGGACTCATGATAGTTTTTCACACTTAATGACCGCCGCAGCATCCCCGCAGACACGTGGTCCAAATTCAGACGCTTGGCCACTGACTTACGTTTATGACCAGGGGTTGGACTAGAAGACCTTCAAGGTCCCTTCCAGCTCTATTCTGATTGATTGAACCCTTCCTCAAGCAGGGGACTCGATACCATTCTGGACAAATGGCTGCCCAGTCTCCTCTTGAAAATCCTCCAGTGATTCAAACTTTTTAACAACCGGTTCTGTGGGCGTGGCTTAGTTGATGGGCGTGGTTTGGTGGTCATGTGACTGGCTGGGCGTGGCCTACTCAACATCCCTCACATCGAGGCACGCATCTCCTCGCCTAGCCTCTCGTGACTGTGGGGATGCTGCAACAGTCATAAGTGTGAAAAATGGTCATAAGTCACTTTTCCCAGTGCCGTTGTCACTTTGAATGGTCCCTCCACACAAACAAAGGACCAGCAAAGGAGGGGAAAAAAACTCCAGAGAAGTTTCTGTGAGACAGGAAGTCCAGTCCTGCCAAGAATGTAATCAGGGTTAACGGGAGAGGCAGTTTCTGTAAGCAACACCAGAATGTTTCCTTCCTTACAGGATTAGGCCAGTAATTTCTTCTAACTGGTTCTCCAAACTGCTTAGACTGTTAACAAGCGGTTCTAGCAAATA